>NC_085869.1:137598-227598 GCF_034702125.1 Engraulis encrasicolus | reverse complement strand
TTGATATCTGTTGACTGGTGTGAGAGGAGAGGAAGTCATTGCTTGATAACTGATGACTGTTGTTAGGGGAGAGAAGTGATTGGTTAATATCTGGTGTGTGAGGAGAGGAGGTTATTGGTTGATATCTGTTGACTGGTGTGTGAGGAGAGGAGGTTATTGGTTGATATCTGTTGACTGGTGTGTGAGGAGAGGAGGTTATTGGTTGATATCTGTTGACTGGTGTGTGAGGAGAGGAGGTTATTGGTTGATATCTGATGACTGGTGTGTGAGGAGAGGAGGTTATTGGTTATCTGTTGACTGGTGTGAGAGGAGAGGAGGTGGTTGGTTGATATCTGTTGACTGGTGTGTGAGGAGAGGAGGTGGTTGGTCGATATCTGATGACTGGTGTTAGGGGAGGAAGTGATTGGTTGATATCTGTTGACTGGTGTGTGAGGAGAGGAAGTGATTGTTTATATCTGATGACTGGTGTTAGGGGAGAGGAGTTTATTGGTTAATATCTGGTGTGAGGGGAGAGGAGGTTATTGGTTGAGATTTTAACATGAAATTCCAGATTCATTGGAAGCTGTTGTGGTTTTCACCATGAACACTCTGGGACCAGAGAGAATTGCGCGCGACAGGCACACAAACGCACGCACACACGCACGCACACACACACCTCTGTCAACAGCTCAAGCTCCATAAGTAAACAACACTATTGGATATTCAGTCAATGATAAGAGAGATTACTGCATATTTAAATGAGACCTATGCAACATGTTTTTGTATTTTGATTTGGGGAATTCTTTTCAGCAACCATTGGATGGCGGACTGCTACAAAAGAGTTAATGCAGACGAAACAACAACTGCAACGGGTGTACAAGATGCTGAGGATGGCAGACCTACTGGAAACAAGAAAGCAAGAGCTGAGAAACCTCCAAAGAGAGTTTGACCAGGAAATGGGAGAGTTGAGAAGAGTGATGGAGCCACATACCTCCACAGGTAATACAGGATCTATAATACAAATTATTTCTACATGTGTTCAGGTAATCACTAACTTTACTTGTTAAGTTATTTGTCGTGGTATTATTTATTTTAAAATATAAGTAATTAAATTCATTATTCTGATTTGTACTGATTGGATCTCAAACACCAGCCCAGTAGATTGCTGCTATTCTTTCAAGATTACACATATGTTAGAGTAAAAACATTGAAATAGTGCGCTAAAGATTCAAGGTGAACATACTGTCACAGTTCAGACAGACGACTAGAGGACCATAATTGTGTCACATTTAGAAAGTTTATTGAAACTGCGGGGGAAAGTGAGTTGGGCGAGTCCAGGGGTCCGGTAGCCAGGAAGTCAAACGGGTCTGAGTTCTTTATTTCGATTTTTCAGAGGCAGTTTAGAGGTTAGAGTCAGAGTAGAGCGTAGTCAAGCAGGTTACTGGTACGGGCTTTGCAGACGATCTGACAAAGGAGAGCTGAAAGGCAAGGACTTAAATAACACCAGAGGTTAGTGGGTAATGCAACGCAGTTGGTAGAGTAACTAGAGCAGAGCAGGGAAAAGAAAGGGTGTGATGACATGCCCAAGCCAAAGTTTGCATGCCCAACTCCCAACCCAACATTGAGAATAGACTAATAGCTGGATATTTTTTATTGCTTGATTAGAGCAACAACAACAACAATAATAATAATAATAATAATAATAATAATAATAATAATAATAATAATAATAATAATAATAATGATGGGGAATGTAAGAAGCTCATTGCACTATACTGGGGGTTAGAGAGTCTTGTATACTGTATGTTCAAGTCATTTATCTGACATGGCAATGCACGGAGACACATAAAGCAGTGTTGCTTTAGTGGAAATATGTGACTGATAGGGAAATGTTAACTCAGTGTCAAAAAATATGCTTCCAGGTGAGTGGAGGATTGTGCTTCTTGGGAAGACTGGAGATGGCAAAAGCAGCACTGGGAACACCATCCTGGGAAAAAAGGTCTTTGAAGTAGATGATACCTCCTATGCTGTGACCAACGAGTGTGAAGCTTACAGCAGGAATGTCAATGGGAGGAGGATCACCCTGATAGATACTCCTGGATTCCTTGATGCAGCAAAGGAAAAGAAGCTAGAAGGAGAGATTGGCAATTGTCTGGATTTCAGTTACCCTGGGCCTCATGCCTTCATCCTTGTGTTTAAGGTGGCAAGAAATAGCACAGATGAGAAAAAAGTTATAAAAAGGACTGAGAAATTATTTACACCCGATGTGTTTAAATATTCAGTGATTGTCTTTACACATGGGAAACAATTGGGGGGAAAGACTATTGAGAAGTTTGTGAGTGAGGTCAAGAAAGACCAAAGCCCACTGAAGGATCTGGCTGAGAAATGTCAAGGTCGGTACCTTGTCATAGACAACCCAGACTGGAAGAAGAAACAGGAGTGTGAAGATAGCAACAAAGAGCAGATACAGAAGCTGTTTGACATCATAGGGGAGATGGTGAAGGGGAATAATGGATGGTATTACACTAAGTAGCTGGTATAAGAAGGGCACACTGTACACCGGATGCACTGTATACTGTGAGAGCTAAATTTCAAATACTTCATGCTTGATGTTCAATTCTGATTAAACTGGACATTGTATGAGTGATAACCTCATCTGATATATGTTCTTTTTAATTTTATGTTATAATAATTTTCTATTTTAGTAAAAAAGCCAGAGTCTCTGGTGTAATTCTTGTAGTTTTAATCTAGTGGGTTAGCAGCATGACAGACAGACGTTTCGGCCTAAGCCTTCTTCAACGTTAGGCGGCTTTTTTTACATAAATATGAACTGTGCTGTTTGCTCGCACCCGAGGACCTTGTAAGAAACAGTTGGGAGTTTTAAAAAAAAGATTATTATATTCTAGACACTGTTCATGACCACTCTTTATCACCACATACAGTGCCTATAAAATGTATACACCCCCTTAGGGGTGCACTATCTGACAATTGAAGATTATAAAGAACGAGAAAGAGTAGAGGATCGTAGGCGATCTGCCAAAGTGGAGAAATTGTTTAGATTGCGTGGCCAATGACTTTGTTCACTGGCTTAAAGGGATATGTAGCTAATGCTGGTGTCAATAAAGTTGGTCCACACATTCTTACTGATGATCATGACTCTTTATTTCTTTGCTCGTCATGAGCACCGTGAAAACTGGCAGAAACCAAACAATACACATACAATGCATTACCATTTAAGCAAGAAGACATACACAAATGTATGAAGAAAATACAAATGAATTCAGAGTAATTACCGAGTACGCCTTGTGCCAGCAGTAGAATCTCTGGAGCGTTCCAAACGCAGTGCACGTTAACTCATTTCATAAGTGCTTTACCTGACCCTAACGCTTCCAGGTCACATAAGGGTTACAAACAGACATCCTATCTTTCCAAAACTGTTAACTCATTGGCTGCCAGCCATTTTCATAAAAGAGTACCTCGGAGTGCCAGAGATTTTTCAGCATTTTGGGCGTTTTTTGGAGGCTCACAGAAAATTGAGTTCTGTGTCTATGTCAACACCATACCTATCCAAACACAGATTAGACGCTCATCTGTCATCAGAAAAAAACGGTGTCTCTCTACCCCTTTCCGTTCTTTCATAATCATCTGTTGAAATTAAGTGGAATTCGCCAAAATGCTGCTTTCTAGCCAAAAAGCTGAGAAAACGCCATTTGAAGTAGAACTATAACTGCAAACGTTTTTGCCCATAATGACATCGTCCTAACAACTCCAAACCTATCAGATGCTATTACAGAGTCTTCTGTCATCTGTAGCCTGAACAAAAAATCGTTTGTATGACCTTTTCAACCTAATATACTGAAATATAACGGGGGTGGACTCGAAAACAAGGGTGTTTTGGTTTAGTTGCTGGCGCGCAGAATGGATCATGACAGCAGGTGCCCCTAACTCCGGGAACTCCCTCCCTCTCCCTCTCCCTCTGATTGTGCTCTCTCTCTCCCCTCGGTGGAGAACGAATCACAGCTGGTTTATTTCCTCCATAGTACCGTGCTGTGTCTTGTGGGGGAGGGAGGCAGGTAGGCAGGCAGCTCCGCTTAGCGTAGCTTACTGCAGCTTCTTTGGCAGAGCGGACAATTTGCAGATTGATGATTACTGTCATCATGGTTCTGCTATAGTGATCTTGTCATATATTGTTCAATGAATTTTCTTTTGATAAAGTACTGATCACATATCCAACATTTCACAAGCCGATTGGAGTGGTGAAGGCTAGCTGGTCTGAGGCTAAGTGCAATGCTTTCTCATGTGAGCTGAACGCATCTGACCAGACACAAAGGCTACTCTGTTCCGAGAATCTGCACCCCCCCCCCGTCTTTTTTGATGATACAATAAGCTGATCATACTATACAGATCCATAAAAAATAACTGTAGAATGCGTAAAAAGTAGTTGACTTACCAAGGCTCCTTTATATAGGCTTAGTTGTTAGATGTTAGCGATTTCGTGCTAGCTAGCTAGCTAGCGTAGCAAACTTTATAGCCAAACATTTCCCAACTGAGGTGACACATCACCACTAGTCCCGTGCATTCTCCTGTTAGATGATATTTTGTAAGCATCATCCTGATGTTGTGTAGGCTGATCACATTATCCAAAATGAAAGGTTGCCACACAGATCATCTCATGGTGTATTTTGGGCAAGCTAGGTACAGTGCCTTCTAACTAGATAGCAACAGGGGGTTGTATTTGTTCATGAGAGGAAGTTTTTTTTGTGAGGCTCTGACACTAAAATCAGTAGCCTACCTGTGTTAAAATCAAAGGGCAAGAGAGTATACAGCTGTCACAGGTGCTTTACTTTCAAAAATGATTTTGTTATGCTTTTGATATTATATAATAGTAAAAGGGGATGTTTTTGTCTTGACATTTCCTCTTTTTCTGAACTAAATCCCTGCCTTGACTGTTCCTAAGGACACTTCTGCCACCTACAGGAACAGTTAGAAAATGCCTAGAGGCTGCCCTAGTAACAGAGAACGTAAAGAGAACATTTGACTTTTGGTTCTCTAAAGGTTGGGGTTATTACCAAACCAAAATCTACCACTTAGAAACGTTCCCTTTGGTTACAGTAAAAACTAAGCAGCCATTGGTTCCGGTTCGGTTCTGGATACGTTTCGGATACGTCATTTTTGGTTCTGTTTCGGTTCTCACTGGGTTGCCAGGAAAGTTTCATTTAAGTTCCCAGAACGATATATGTGTGGTTCCCATTCCATTCCCTCGCCGTTCTCTCACCGTACCTTTATTGCTCTTCATGTTTGTTCCCTCATCGTTCTCATATGGTTCCCATAACCTTGATGGTTACATTATAGGTCTGGTCACGACTGGTTCCCTAGACGTGCTACTGATGTTCCCCCAACTTTGTTTATGTGTTGTTCAGAGCATAAGCAATGATGACTGTCCACCCGATTAAATCATATACGTCTACATATTACTAACAGTATTTCCTCCAGATTTAATCATGTACACAATCTATTTTTTTATTTATTCCATTTCATTCATTTAACTCAACTTGGTTGGGTTGATCTAAGGCTTGGCTGTGCACACAACATCACACAAAAGATGAAGTGAGTGAAAGAAATAACTTGAGAACTTGTTACACCTTTGCCGGTAACAAGCAGGCCCCTCACAAACAATCTGTCCATCAGCACCTGGCCAAACCTAATTACTTAGGGCTGGTATATCATGACTCAATTGCTTGCACCTGAAAAACTCCTAATCAATCTGGTCACATGGTAGTCTTGAGCCTGTATATAAACCTGGACTGTCAGAGTGCTTTAGTTATTTGCCTGCCTGCCTGCTGACTGGTCAGCATGGCACAGCATAGCGCTTGTTTACCTGCTTTGCAAGCAAGCTAATAGCGCTTTTGGCTTATGGCATTTGTTAGCTACATCTTGTGCCTTGCTTTGGGAGCTAGTCAGTAACAACCCATGTTACATTGCTTGCTCCATTGTGCACTTGATGTAGATGGTATGGTTATCTTTTAACTTCATTTAGGAAATATTTGGTATTAATCCCCACTAGATTGTGTTCATACATGCTCAGCTGATAGTTCTCTCACATTGTGGTACAGAACGGCATAGACTGATATATAAAATATAGACATTATACATGTTTTTAGCATCTTTAAACATCATTTTAGAAGAGCAGTGTGCCAACCTGATGCCAGGCGCAGGGTTTTTCAGTAATGGTGGAGGATGGGAGGTGCTTAAGTACCATGATCAGGGTACCTCAACTATGGTGAGAGATAGTGGGGCAGGACCAAAACACATTCACAATAATAAACAAGGTTGGGGGAACATCAGGAGCATGTCTAAGGAACCAAATGTGATGCGATCTGGGAAAACCCTTCACATGGTGGGATTTTACATTTTTGAGATATCGTTACCATTTCAAAGTCAATTTCAAGCTCTTTCCAAAGGTGTTTTCGTTATTTTCATATCTTGTCTCTATCAAATGTTATACTTACCCAAAGTCAACTTAGTCGTTCGGAGGAATTCTGAGAAAAAACACTCTAAAGGTTGAGTATGGAGATTGTGGCCAGAGGAGGTATTGCAACTATGCAAGGCGATTGTGGTCACAGTGGGTATTGCAACTATGCAAGGCGATTGTGTCCAGAGAAGGTATTGCAACTATGCAAGGCACTTGTGGCCAGAGTAGGTATTGCAACTTAGGAAAATGTGAGGTTGAGTATGGAGGATTGTGGCCAGAGTAGGTATTGCAGCTATTTTTTCTTTGATTTATTTACGTAATGTGTTTAGTTTTGAGTTTGAGTCAAAGAAACAACTAAGGAAACAAACAAAAAACATCCTTGTTTCAACACAGCATGGATAGCACATTATTATGGATAATAATTATGATCATATTAGTAATTATTATTATTAATATTATAGCTATTGGGATACTCTGTTTAATTGAGCCACTCTAAGTACTTGGGACACTCTAATCCCCAATGGAGACATTATTATAGTTAGTATTTCATTCAGTGCTTGATTATTATTATCATCTTTCGTAGCCTATATTAGTTTGTAAGGCCAACTGCAATCCACATTAATACAATGTTGTGTTCCTAGACTTTCGCTGTGCAAGAATTGTTTCCTTTCATCAACTGTAATACGGTATAGGTCTACTTTAAAAAATTGCAGGATATTAGCTCCTACTCTCTCAGATAGCTAAATAGAATTTGGATCATTCCAGGAGAGATGCACTGTGGAGAAGCAGTGCAGCGTCCTGATACGATGCTCCGGATGCCTCACTGATGGTGGGAGATACGGGCAGGACAGTTTTTTGGTCAAGGTACCTCTTAAAGATTAGTCTCCTCCTTCTGTATTGTCTCTTGTGGAATTTCGCTCTCATCCATGAGTATAGCACAGCCCCACCCCCCCAAACCATCACCACAACTGAGGTAGCTCATCATAGAAGTCGACTCCGCCCCCAGTCCCTCACCATAACTGGATTACTTAGAGTAAGGAATACCGGCAATGGAGTGATTCCCAACCACACTAAATCCTCCAATTGCCGCAAGACTAATATGAGTCTTGATGTTGGCAAAGCTAAATTACACAAAAATAAATGTATCTTACAGAATTCGAGATCAGACTTTGGATTGATATAATTCAGGTGAAGGGGCATTAGATTTTACTAGCTCCCTGTAACATTGATGATTTTCACTACTTAGAGAATTAAGTCTCAGAAGCAATAGACTACCTGAATGAAAGCAACATTTAAAGATTTCATTAATCTCATTTATTTATCTTCAGTAAATTTGGAATCCAATGGCACTACTTCTGAGGACAACACAACACTGGAAAAAAGCAAGAGTAGGCCTAGCACATTGCACTTGGTTTTGATATTCAGATTATTATTATTATTATTATTATTATTATTATTATTATTATTATAGTAAATAACAGAAGGCCACTCATCAAACACTACCTACCACATGCCTGTTAATTTAAAATCGGTTAAACGAATGTAGGCTAATTTCATTACTTTTCCTGGGGTCTTTTTTTCTCTCCCAGAGACCCTCAAACTGCTGGCTAACTGTGGGTCGTCTATAGGCTACATACTGGCCTCTGTGTATAGAATATAATTTCAAATTAAATTGTGATTCGTCATGTAGGCCTATAGTCATGTAGCCTATTCGTAATTTACTGCCCAACTTTTGCCATTTTAAAATAGGTTCCTAAAGCATTCCACCAGGTAAAGAAACGAATGACGTGTAGGCCTATTGGACCTGCCATTTTACTGTTTAGGGTGTGAAGCGAAAATATCAGCAAAATGTGTTAGAAATGCAAAAATGGGAACTATAAGTGTCTCGGAAAAGTGCATTGAGCTCTCTGCTCGGGAGGTAAAACTTGGTTTTGCGCGATTCCATAACACCAGCTGCACGTGTTATGGAACATAGGCTATAGCCTACATGCCTCGGAATAGGCTACTTGTAGTAGGCTACAGTACTGTGAAGACTGCTTTGTTTTTTACCCTCTGCAGCAGGCAGCACAGACATAACAGAAGAGAAAATGTTTTCTCCGCGCTTATCTTCTTCACTATCTCGCGCGTAGCTTGAAGGACTTATAGGTGATTTGAAAGACTGGGGTGAAAGTCACCGGTGCATCTCAGTTTGACTTTGAAATTTGACTGATTTGTTTGAAGATGTGTTAACTGAACCCATTAGTTAGGCGAGACATAAATGCATAGATGTATTATTTTTTCACATCTGAGTTGATCCAGTGACGCTTCTACAGTGTTAGGGAGCCAGTTATGACCAAATCCACGACTCTCAATTCAGCACAGTGTATGACAAAGTGTGTATACCAGCGCGGCAAAAGACTGCATGTTTTCGCTATGCGCTGCCTCGGAATAGTAGCCTACAAGAGCAAGTTTGACCCTCTGCAGCAGGCAGCACAAAAAATAGAGAGGAGAAACTTTTTTCTTCACGCTCTTCTTCACTGTCCGGTGCGTCGCGGGAAAGGACTGACATGAACTAAACGTCACCGAGTAGGCTATCTCAGATTGACTCTGGAAACGGACTGCTGAAGACGTGAACACATTCATTTGGCACGGTTCTAAATAAAAGCATTTTAATCTTCCACATCTGAGATGAACCGATGAGGCTTCTTTAAATTACAGAAACCTAACAAGCCCTGTCTTGACCACATCTACATCTTTCAATTCAGCACCGTTTATTATGACAATAAGTAGGACACAGCGCAGTAAATTAAACTTTTCGTTATAGATAAATCACACGGCCGCTTTAGTTTTAGATTTTGCATGTGAGCTATCCAATAAAAATAAATAAATCTACAGTCCAGTTCCGTTTAGTAGTCTAATCGCAGTTGTAGTGATAAACTGCAAGAGGCACATGAGACTGGAGTTGAAATGCACAGGGCTCGACGACCTCTCCGATCCACGGAGAGATGTCGCCTACTGTTTCTTTGTATTCATTGTTCCTTCTTTCTTTAGACCTATAACTTCAGGGAAAACTCTGCTTCATCGAGACAGAAGGCATTCTTAACTGCTCAGATGCGACAATGACTGAATACACATGTGTAAATTCTGAGCCTTCAAGTCTACAAACTCTGATGTTTTTTTTCCCTCAACCTCGCGCGCCCCTGCGCTACAAGCGTAGTCAGCACGTTGGCTGCGCAGGCAGACTGCTCACGGGTGCCTCCCCTCTCACCACACATCGGGCCGTTTCAATATTCATTTTAACACTTTAAAACAGCGATTTCAGACAAAATATTTTCAGAGATGATAGACAAGATGTTAAACAACAATAATTTAATGAAAAACCGATTTCAGGAAAACGTCACTTCTCGACCTATTTTCGCTCTTTCCTGAGAAACGGCCAGGGCGACATCGGACGGGTTTTCCCAGATCGCATCACAAATATGCAACCAATAAGGTTAAGGGAACCATATGGGAACGGCAAGGCAACAAACATGACATGAGCAGGAAAAAAGTGACGGTGAGAGAACAATAAGGGAACGGAATGGGAACTACACATATAACATTCTAGGAACGAAAATTAAACTTTCCTGCCAACCAACTGAGAACAGAAAAATAACCAAACATGACTCTCTGCGGACGTACCCAGAACTTAACTGGAACCAAGGGCTTGTGTTCCAGGAACCTTCGTAGAACTAAAAATTGTTAGTAGGGTTGAAATTTATACAGAAGATAGGTCAGACCGTCCTCGAGGCCTGGCTGTAAAAAACGCAATTATCGGCGAACGACGTCGAAGGCAGGGGGCGTCACTATTCGAAATGACGTCATAGCGACGTCGAAGGCAGCCAATGAGTTAAAGGGACACTGTGCAGGAAATGGTCAAAAAAGGTACTGCAACTATGCTGCTCATTGAAACTGGGCTGCCTATTGCCAAATTTGATCTTTACATGAAAGTTTACTAAATAATAAACAAATATTTTCTAGTATGGTCCAGGTACAGTCATTTTTGCAGCTAAAAATGGCTATTTTTGGAAATTCAAAATGGCGGACCATGGAGAAGATCCCCCTTTTCATGTATGAAAATTGCAATTTTTCCAGTCATAATGAATACTTAGAATTTGATGCTGGTGGTAAGTATTCATGTAAAAGGTAACATTAGTGAATGGGCAGCATGAATTCTGGAAATAAACAACTAAAAAGCTCACACAGTGTCCCTTTAAGTTCATTGTGGTGATTGCTGTCATTGTTTTAGTATACCATGGCAAAGTTGCCCCCCAATATCAGGTTTTCATAGGAGCTGTGGGAGTAACACAACAGTGGGTTTTAAAAAAAATCGTTTTGACCAAATGAGGCAGAATACCATCCCAGTTTTTGGATATCGTCGGCTTGCTACCAAAACCGCCTAAGTCCGATTTTGGGGTTTTCGGAAAACAGGGAAAAACTAGGCGCCAAAGGGGGCGCCAAACATCAGTGGCAGTTCTAGGAAATCTGAGACCCTGGGCAAAGAGCAATTGTGAGTCCCCCCTAATAATTTTGGTCAAAGGAGATTTTTGCAGAACTTTATTCCCCTACCACATCTGCATCATCCTGTCATCCTGTCTGTGTCATTAGTCCACTACATACAGTACCTGTCTAAGATGTTAATTTATTTTCTTTATTTACTTTAAGTAAAGCTGCAAGACAAACATGAAATGCCTTCTAAGGAAAACAAAACACTTAATAAATTATCTGATGCAGCACAACAAGAACAATGCACTGCACATTATTTTGATAAGTTATACTATTATTTTTATTTTTGTTCCAAACTTTAATCCTGAATGACGAAAGACCAAGAAAGGTCGGCGCCTGCGCCTGCACTTAACACCCATGTATTGCTTGATGTGTGAACTCCCAAAAAGTAGTAATTAGTTTAATCCTGGAAATGGCGAATAATTGAAATATATTTGTAGACCTTGTAACAATCTAGCATGCTGGTAAATATCATGTCTACCAGCATATTTTCACAAATATATTTTACTTTCTAGCTCTTTCAGTCACATTAGCTTTCAACGAAATCACTATTTTACATTCTCATCCAAAGTAAAACTCTTTTTGTCATTGTGCCAGAGCAATTGCCACAGTGGTAATACATGCATTGCTCATATCAGGACATATCCAGATTGCAGTGCCTCAGAGAGTAAGCCTCGGCCTCGGTATGCGGTGGCCTCCAATCTCCATGTTGAGGTCCCATCAGTCATGGAGGAGGGTGAAGGGGTGGGGCACTTCTTTTGGTCCTTGTACCTCCTCACGAACTGTCTCCTCCTTGTTTATCATCTTTGGTTAACTTCTGCTATTTTCCATGCTCATAGAACTGCCCCACCCTCCCAACCTTGCCCATGACCGAGGTAACCTGGTCATAGAACTGTGCCCCGCCCACTTCAACACCATGACCGTGCCATTCAGAATATGGTATAGAACCACTACTGGATAGTTTTCACATTGGAGATGATCAACCTACTGTGTATGCAATAATGTATTGCACTAGCGATATCAACCCAATGCTGGCCAAAATCTACATTATAAAACAACAGATAAATGTATGAAATAAAAGATTGCCATGAGAGCATGTAGTCTATTGCAGTCTTCTATAAACCTGTGAAAACATCAAATAAAGCACATGATTAATAATTGCTCAATTTGTTATAAGGCTCCAATCATAAATCATAATCATAAGAGAGAGAGAGAGAGAGAGAGAGAGAGAGAGAGAGAGAGAGAGAGAGAAAACTCTTAACAGATGTAAATAAACTGCTTCTTGCATCAAAAATGGCTAAGTCAAGTTACCCAAGTCATTCACATTGGCATTTGTGCACAGGGCCCCAGGATTAATAAATAGGGCCCCTACCCTTGCCACCTGCAGGAGGGCCCGAGGCCTACAGGCAAATGCCCTCCTTGTCCTCCCTATAGCTACGTCCCTGGTCATTCATTTTCTCAATGGCAGCGTGTGACTTTATACATACAGATTTTTGACTCTGGTGACTGTTGTGATTGATCAATGACCCTGGCAGAAAGGCAGGGTGATGCAGCTGTGGTAGGGGAGTAAGTTTATGCAAAAATCTCATTTTGACCAAATTCGGACTTAGGCGGTTTTGGTAGCAAGCAGACGATATGGTAAGAATAGACATCTAATTTAAGACAGTTGATAATATGGTGGTGAGTTGTGACATTTCTTTTTAATAACATGGCAAAGATGGCACCAAGTTTCAGTTTTTCCATTTTAAAGACTTCATATCTTCTAAACTGTTCATCATAGGAGATCAGTCTTTCAACACAGCATGCACAGAATGGTTGGGAACATACATTGTCCATATCAAAGCTCTGTCTTTAAACTGCGCTTACCACAATCCTTCAAAGTTGCCCACAAATTCAAAAGTGAGAATTTTTCAAGCAACTTTAACCCTCAAGCGACCGGCCTGTTTTTGCGACTAATCTGACCGAGCGGGGTCATTTATGACCCCAAGGAGTTTATATAGAAATACCACCCTATAAATTATTTTTTGGGGTTCATTCAAATTTATTTACATCTTGTACATACTTGTCCCTCATCTAAAGCAAAAAAATTGAATTTGAACATTATATTGTTTTGCTAAAAAATTAGTTAAACGTACATACGTATATGCTAAATATGATATATTCCCTCATTTGCATATGTAAACATCAAAATACAAAAAACATCCAATATTTTTTTTTCTTCTCTCATCACCAGTAATCATCTGAGAACGTTTCATGGTGATAGCTATCATTTACATTTTTAGCCTATTCACTTGTAGTAGTCTTACCGTAATAATAAAGTATATTTATGCTAATTATGGAAATTGCTCAAAGTGAAACTTTGATGATATTCCTGCAATAAAACTTTAAGGTATTCAACATTTCTGGGTTCATGAAATCACAAGATCAGAGAATATGGTAATTTACATAGACAAAACCATGTCTCAAACATATAACCTTGTGCACACTCAAAATTTCTCTGAAACTTTTTCTGGACATTGTAGCTGTGAAAAGGTGTCTTCCACATGTATTAGAGCAAAGAAATGATTCAACTGATGCTTCAGCCTTTGTATAGTCATATAATAAGGAAAATTCTAAAAACACCATTGATTTCTACACTGATGACTTGTTTCCTCCCTCTTTGTTCATCAGGATGACTTCCATTTCATATTCTAATCATGTGTCTAGGACCACTATGCCATGATTTAAACACATATGGGGCAATAACAGAGGAAATGCTACTTGGGTGCCCTCACAATATGCTTCGTTGGCTATCGCAGGGGTGCCCTATTTATGTATATAATATATTATATTTTAATACTATAAATGTTCATATTATGAATATTTTAGCTCTGCTGACCATGGCCTGCCCCAAGACACAAAATACAAAAAACAGAGTTTGGAAATTACAACAACAATGGACATTATACTGTTGAGTATCTCATGGATCCTCTCGGGGTCATAAATGACCCCAGAGGTGTTTTGATTATAAATCCCACATAGATGGTCCAAATCTCACAAAAATCATTCACAACATGCACAACATATGTATTGACAAACTCCTAGAAGGACAAGTGGTGTATGAAAATATGTGCCCGGGGTCATAAATGACCCCAGTCGGTCGCTTTAGGGTTAAGCCCCCAGAAAACGGTGGTAAATGACAAGAGGATGTGTGAAAATCCGCATTTCACAAGTACATGGTCCAAATGTTACCCCTTGAAATTCATAAGGACCTTTAAAGTAGTTTTTTAGATACAGCAATCTGAAAGTGGGCTCTCTGAGAACTCTGTTCAAAACGAGTCAGGGGGGTACCTGACAAAAACATTTTTAATGACAAAACTATGAGGAGTTGAGAGCTATAATTTTGCACTTTTCCTATTGGGACGTTTGTGAACCTCCTTGATTTTTTCCTACCAAATTTGAGATGGTCGTGCGGGATGATTTGGAGATTTGGCATGGAATTACCCAGGGGCAATAACATCTATAATATCCTCCTGACTACCAGGGGAAAAAAAGTTTAAAAATCTTTGTTTTTTTTCACTCCCCCAATTGTTTGAAGGCAAAAAATGAGATTGACAACATTTTTTTCGAATTTTTATTTTTTATTTTAAAGATTTAATGTGTCCATTACAGTGGACATTGGAAGGCCGTACATTGAAAATGTACCTTAATTGCTATCAGTCAATTTGGATGAAAAAGCATAACAATCAGTTTAATAATTAGTAAATTTGAGCATTTATGAGTTTACAATGAGTGTTTTATTGGTTTGAGGTGGAAACTGGATGTGTCTGTGACCATTATCATTCATGCAGGTCATCTCAAGTCAAAGCAATTTTGTTTTAAGCAACTGGACTTGCAGTTGAAGCTTGAATGACATGTGGTCCCTCAACTGAGAACTTTCACCAGAGTTGACTAATTTTATAGTTCTGATGTGTGAAATATGGATTATTATCTCTGGAACAAACATGTGTTCATGTCTGTAGGATTAATTTAGTCTTAATTTAATTTTTGGTTGAAATATTGTCCTGCAAAGTTCAGACACACATCAGAGTCATGCTCCACATGGGGCGACAAATGCATCAATAGGAAACGTTCTGCTTATTCTGATTCTACTTTTCCTGCTTGAAATGAATCCTAAGAGGTCTCTGAACCTTCAGCATCTTCCTCAAACATCACATCTAGGATTATTTATCAATAATGTGCTGTAAAGTGTCTCTCCTTCTGATTCTGATACTGACTTTTTGACTAGAAAAATACTAACAAAATGGAAGATGTCACTACCAATGTCCATTTTAGAGGACATTTCTTTAACGCCTAAATATGGGAATTAAATAATGTTACATTAATTTAGAAATGGTTTAATTGTGCTCTGAAGAGATTGAAATAACATATAAAGATGATGTTTTAAGACAATAATTTCCCACTTTAAAGTATTATGCATTTACTTTCCCTTTAGCCAAAAGCGGCCCATTTTTAATGGACACAATTTTCCTTGCAAAGAAATAGAAAGTTCCCAAAACCCCACCCCTACACACATGGTATCATTGGAAAGCTCTGAATGTCCTCTTCAAAGACCATTGGGAGTTAGCAGAGTAGTGTGTATGGGGTGGTAGATATTGCGGTTTACAAATGTCCTCTAGAGAGGACAAAAATGAACTGCTGGTAGTCAGGAGGATATGGGTCATCCTTTAATTAAAACTAACCATGAGATCATCTGCACTCTCTTAAGTTTGACTTTGGATCTCTGAGAGTGCTTGCTGAAAGACTGAGGCTGTCTCACAGTTGATTATACGTTTTTTGACTGTAACAGATTCCCTTTGAACATGAGGGTACATAAAAAACATCAGAAAAAATGCAGTAATGGTCAGAAAACCCATAATGTATAGAGGTGCTTAACTCGAATCTTTGAGGCGTCCGGATGGATTGGATCATTCCAAGGAGGGTATCCGGATTAGACGGATCACTCGGATCACTTATTTAAAATAAATAAAAATAAATAATAATAATGTATTTTTTAAAACGTTTCTGCCGTTAAGTAGCTATGCGCCTCGCCTTTGTTGTTCCATTTATCAGTTCACGTTGATAAATCAAAGAGTAAGACAGTTTGATCAACAAAACTCACTTTATGAATGTCACAGTTCCTAAACTCATGCTGCGATCCGACCCACCTGGGTCTCCTCACTAAACATGCAACCACAACTCGAACAGCCTTTGGCAGCAGTGAAACGGCATGTTCCTGATTTTGCAATAAATAATGTGTGTGTTTGTATTTAAGAAGACTAAAAGTCAAATATTTGGGAGCAGAAGTCTAGTTGAGCAGGGACAGTCAGGAGGCGAGCAGCAGATGACCACTCGCTTCCACTGCCGAGTTGCCTTGCGACTCGCACACTCGTTGCAAAAACGAAACTTAAGCGTTGATCCGATCCGTAGGGGATTCGCTACTACCAACAACTCAGTCAGGATTCGTCTCACCGAGTCACCGAGGGCGCCGCTGCTGAGTGACTCTGACGAGGGGAGTGACAGCAGTGGCTTTAAAGACAGCAGCGGCTGTAACGCAGTGAGTGATAGTAGAGTCACGTCTGTCTACAGACTGAGATGTTAAAGCGTTGGCAGAGCACTGTTAACATTTAGAAATGTAGACCTCAACAGAGTCAGAAGCACACACATAGGGAGCGGGGATCCGCGACTCAATTGGCCACAACAGGCTGGACGGATCAAACAGGCTCGATGAATGACGAGGCGGGAGTTGGTTTAGTTTTACTCAGTGAGTGTTCGTGACTGAACAGCATACTAGGGAGATTAGAGGCTGTTGTAGTCAACTAAAGAGGATATATTACGGTTTCACAATTTCTCACACTGTAACTGCCATTTTGTTGACATATTAATGAAATGCCGTCTGACTCGCCTTTGGCGGCTCAATGCACGACAGCCATCCGGTCTGTTCGGATGAGGTCTTGACCCGGCTCTCCAACCGGATCCTCCGGGTTTTAGATCAGCGCTAATAATATTTGACACTAGCACAAGCATTTAGATCCTTTATTATGATTAAGTCTAGAGTATGACCTTGTTTGTGTGTTGGTCCTGTTACGTGCAGTGTAAGGCTACAAATTTCACCTGATATAAACAAACTTTCATAGTCCACACAAACATTCGACAACAGCTCATCAAACTCCTCTAAGGAGAGTGGTGCAGAAAGTCTGTAAATAGTCAACAACAGCATGTCAGAAGAACATTTTTGAAATGCAGCTAAGTATTCAAAAGATGAAAAGTCACCTAGTGCTGTCTTGTGACATTGAAACAGTGTCCTGAAAATAATTGCTACCCCCCCCCTCCCCCCCCCCCCCCCCCCTGTTTATTCTGTCTTTCTGTACTAATGAAATTAAAGTGTGGGGGAGTTGCTTCTATAAGTGTGATAGAGCTTGTTGATTGTTTCAGCCATGTTTTAGTTAAAAAAATAAAAATAAATAAAGGTACTACAGATACATTCATTAACAACAAAAGGCTTGTTCCTATGATGGGATTGTTGTGGTACGCATGTTTAGTAAATCTCACATGAGCCTTGTCGTAAGACGAGTTCTGCACTCAGGTCTACGATGGTTTCTCTGCTATTTTGGCTAAATGAGGGCAACACACCACAAATGAAAACCAGCCACATTTGATATTTTGCTAGGAACAGAAATGAAACCAGACCAAATGAGTTAGGTTTTAAGCAACTGAAGATATTTATTTGTAATGTTGTGGAACAGAAGAAGTTATTAGAATAATGGTACAGTAGATACTACTAATGCACAATGTCCATTTTGTTTTGAAATATGGTTGTTTTTACAATGTTGATGAATAGATAGATATAAATTTTAATGTGAATGCTGAGAAAAGCTAAAATGTATACAAACAACAAAATCTCAATATATTACAAAGATCATATAAATCTGTCAATGTTGATTACAACGGCAGTTTGCTGTGTGGGGATTCAATGTGATTGGTTGTTGCCCATCCTATTGTGTGGCATTAGGCTCGTTCGTGACGAAGCAGTGCTGCTTTTGCTAAGCAGCGAGCATGCACACTTTGCCAGTTTGATGCATTGTGGTTAGAAAATTCTCACGTCACCAACGAGCCTATTGAGTGCCAAGGCATTTTGAAAAACTCTCTCCGAGCTCGCCCAGACCCCTGTACAGCATTTTGCTGTAGGAGTTTGGCTCAGCAGGCAAATGTTATCCCACATTTCAGGGACTTTAACCAATGCCCCACACCGAAATAACTACAAGCAATTTTGTGTAAAATCATGAGCTAAGTGTATTAAACTGTAGTCGGAAGAAATTTCAAATCAAAAAGACAGTATGCAAAAGGAAGAAAACCATGAGAAATGTTACAATATTTACAACTAGTTTCCGCATGACCTAATAATTGCTGTAAATCCTAATAGTTAGTACTGTATGATTTCATAAAAGGGTGTATCCTGGGCAACAAGCAACAGGATGTTCATCAGGATAAAGGTGATATCTCATACTGTGATATCACAGCCATCCAGGTATCAACAACATAACTATTGACATGTTGGTAGGTGATAACAAATGCATACAGTGGGCTACAGATTGTTACAAATCTAACTCTCTAGAACCACCAACAATTTGAAGTCAGAACAGTACACCTGATGCCCCTGAAGCCTGAACTTCTGTGTAATACCCATTCCTCTGTACCATCTCAACTATGGTGTCAAACAGCTTCTCTATCTGCCTCCTGTTGCTGTATTCACCCTCCTGCTCCTCTTGCCAGCACTCATTGTCTACGGCATGGTAGCGACCACCACATTTATCTACGATATCATTCAGTGGAGATTTTCTCTTCACTTCTCTTCTCTGACCTGGCCTGGCTTGACTACTTTCTTCAACAAACTGCCTAATGGTCTGGCCCTTTCCTTTCAGTTGATCCCCAAATGTAAAGACAATCGCAGCATGCTCGAAGATATTTGATGTAAATGATTCCACTGTCTTCTGTATAACTTCTACGTTCCCTATTGATAATCTCCCAGATTTTAGCACAATGAGAAAGGCATGGGGCCCTGGGGAACAAAGCGGAAGGCATTTTTTAATCTCAAGTATTAATTCCTCTTCATCTTCCTCTGCTGCATCAAGAAAGCCTGGAGTGTCGACCACAGTGATCTTCCGTCCGTTGACTGTTCTGCTGTGTGCTTCACACTTGTTTGTAACAGAAGTTTGGGAATTCATCACTTCAAATACGTCTTCTCCCAGGATGGTGTTGCCAGTGCTGCTTTTCCCATCTCCAGTCTTCCCAAGAAGAACAATCCTCCACTCACCTGTAAGCATAAAGATCATTATTGACATAATTAAATATGTCCTATAATTCCAGTATCATATGTTGAAATAATTTCCATACAAAATGACATTGAGGCATTCCAGCTGCAAACATCAAATGGTCTGCTGTCAACCTGAGAGAGATCTGAAATTTTGGATTTGATCTATTGTGCATACATTTTGTCAGATTACAGCTGGAACTACCCTTTTAAAATAAAGTGACACTGACTTGTGTGGAAGGTGGCAGATATACTGGCAATCTTCTCCTCAGTTCCACTATGGGCATCCGCGCAGACAGTAACAGTAACAGTGTACTGAGTGTCTGGATGCAGGCCTGTAAGAGTTGTGCTGCAGGACTGTGTAGCGATGGACTGTGGTTCAGCCCCGTCACTGCCGTAGGAGATCAGGAACTTGTGAGGAATCTGCTGCATCCCCTGCTGTATGCTCCAGCTGAGATCTGCCTTCCACTGGTCACCTGATTCTGCTCGATCCACAGCCACACACAAGTCCTTTGGAGCAAGGCTACCTGCATTTGGGAGAAGAGATTCAATACTTAATAATTTCCAATGATTTTGACCCCAAATGACAATAAAGCCTTACTGGGAATCATGACCCAGACAGATTCAGATTATCTAGCTTGACTTACATCAGTGGTTCAAAACTATGGGTATGTGATGTGATATGGGAGTTCATGGGAAAAATAAATACTGCTAATTTGCTCCACTTCCATAAGCAGAAATAGATGGATAGATGTGATGTGTTTACCAATGTGGATTAATGGGTTTCAGTCCTCATGCACATCAGGTCAAGCGCTTACTTCCCAATCCAAGTCCACCCTCAGAAAATGTGCAGTACATATTTTAAATTTGTCTGGAATCTAATGGACAGATCAGCACAATTTTCTTATCCAAGAAAAGAAGGGATAAATCACTGTACAATCTTTGCTGGTAGTTTATTTGGTGAGCATGCGCTTCACTGTTGCTTCATCAGGTTCACGAAACAACAGCGAAACGCGTTGTTCACCAAATAAATTATCAGCAAGGAATACCAATGTGAAGTGATTTATCCTTCCTTTATTTATTTTCTCATCCACTTTGTCTTTTCCCTTGGATCATACTTGCTCTACCACGAAATTAAGGATAACAAAAATGTAACTACTGACTTTACTTGTCAAGCAATATATTTGCTTGCACAATTACATAATGAAATATGTCATGCAAGTAGTTATTATTATATCTAATGGGCTCAGCCACTTCAGCTGCCATTGACTTACATGTGCTCATGACGGTACAGACAGGTGAGCTATGCCTGCCTGCCAAAACGGTGGAGACACTGACAATGTACTCCTTCCCGATGTCCAGCCCAGAGAAACTGTGTTGGAGACAGCTGACAGGAACTGTACAGAGACATTTTTCAGCAGAGCTGAGGGTCAGCAGGTATGAGGCCTGGTCGACTTCAGCTGGCTCACTCCATGACACCGACAACGATGTCAGATCCCTCTCAACACAACTCAGACTCGTAGGAGTAGGAATGTTGGACTTGGCACAAAGATCCGTCACAGCAGGGGCTGCATCTGATGTAGCAAAAAACATCAGTCATCATCTGGGACCTAGTTTCTCTAAAGCTCTCTTTATTAACTAGTTACCAACATAAAAGGTTTACAGTGGAAAATTGCTTTGCAACCAATTCAGTTGCTAACTTAGTTGGCAACACCATTGAATCTTCTACTGAAATGTTTTTTTTTTAATTATTAAAATGTCCCTTAGGCCTACCTGTTTTTTTCATCATGTGTTGTACTTTGATTTGCTTTCCCTAATGATACAAAAGGGAACAATATACAACATTGTTTATTTTGCTTTAAATACTTGTTTCCTATGATGACTATACTGATAACATTTAAATCTACCTTGTAGTTTCCAAGATCTGTTATACGGTATGATGTCCAAAATATGTATAGTGTATGCATTGATAGCATAAGGAATGTATTCTACCTGGCCTCTTCGAGGGTCCGCTATATCGTGACCCCTATGTTCATGCACACATAGAGCACATATAGCAGTCTGGTCCGTGTTGCAGTACAGTTCCAGTTCTCTGTTGTGGCGTTGGCACAGCCTCTGCTCCAGGTCTTCAGTGGTCTCCACCAGCCTGTGTCTCTGTAGTGCTGGGGAGGTGTAGTGCGGCTTCACGTGTAGTTCACAGAAGGAGGCAGTGCAAGTCAGGCAGGATTTAAATGCCCTTTTGGGGCAGACATCACAGAGAACGCCTGCCCACTCTGCATACTGGGATCTGTACATCAGAAAGGTGTAAATTATTGCATTTATTAATTAGAAAAAAATCTGTCTGCCAAAGCATGTCATCTCTGTACTCACATTTCCGGTACTGGTGTAATTGTCAATCCAGGTTCCAAGGACAAGTCACTCATCGTGGACAGTACACTGGTTACAGGTGAATGCCTTCCATGGACACTGGAACAATAACACATCATCATTAGCCTGAGGGCAAATCATGTGGTGGATTGGGCAAGGCACATAACATTCCTCCAGGGACCACTACCAATGCTCTATACTTACAAGGTGAAAGATTATTAATTGAAAGCTGTAAAGATTGCCGTCAGTCTAGCCAGCTTCACACTCCCATAATGAATTTGACTACAGTGGTCTCAAACACATTAAGTAAATGAGATAAACACCAAAAATGTATTTTATTATAGTATAATTATTGAAATCAGTTAATATGCAACACATCTTCAAAACACAATAAAGTCATCAACATCAAACAATCCTTAGATGATGATGCTGTGGCGCATGTGTACTGTATGAGTGGTGCATGTGCTTGAAACGTAGTTGGAGGGGATGAGGGCATATATCCTGTATTGTCTTGTAATGGTGGAGTCTGTATAGTCTAGTTTCATTGTTTATCAGACATTGTGAGAAATGTAAATTATTGGATCTACAGTATTTGCCCATATTTCCCATTACACAGCACAAAATTGGACGATGCTTGTCTGACAAAGCATATCATCTCATACTCACTTTTTCTGTTCTGGTGACATTGTCAGTGGCATTTGCATGGACTTGTCACTCTTCATGGACAGCACACTGCTTACAGGTGAATGCCTTCCATGGACACTGGAACAATAACACATCATCATTAGCCTATGGGGAAACATGTGCATTGAACAGGACATATAGCCCCACATTGCTCCAGGAACTGTTACCAGTGCTCTATAGCTGCAAGGCGAACAAGATTTATTGAAAGCTGTCAGTTTAGCCAGGATCACAGTTTCATAATGAATTTGACCACAGTGGTTTGGAACAAATTAAATAAATTAACAAAAATGTATTTGAGTTTTTTTGTGTACTTGATGAAATCAGTTAATATGTAAAACATCTTCAAAACACAATGCCTTCCATGGACACTGGAACAATACCACATCATCATCATTAGCCTGTATAAAACCTGGTGTGGATGGAGATAGGTACGTAGCCTTATATTGCTCCAGGGACAATTAGTTTGTTTGGACCATGGAAGCAATTATTGGGTTTAGAATATTGAGGGCCAGATGTCGCAGGCAACTTGTGTGTCAATAATAAGAAATAATAAACACAGACAGAACATGAGAGGCCACACAAAGACTCGGGAGGCCAGATGAAATGGCTCTGCGGGCCGTATGAGGCCTGGGTTTGCCCACCTCTGATCTAGATTATTTATTGAAAAAAAAAAACCTGAAATGTACCTCTCTAATTATAGAATGATCCTGCTAATATTTTGATTTCACCTTTGTGCCATAGCTGAGTCTGCAGCCTCGTCACTCTTTGCCATAGCTAACTCTTTGGCCGGGTGGCCTGTGTCTGAAGCCGCCCCCTCTGCTTCATCACCAACACCACTCTCCATCTCCATCTGCTGGACAGGATGTCTTCAACTCTGCAAACACTACACACACGCACGCACGCACGCACGCACACACACACACACACACACACACACACACACACACACACACACACACACACACACACACACACACACACACACACACACACACACACACACACACACACACACACACACACACACACACACACACGTGACATTGATGTGCACTTCCATGAACCAAACATGTGCATGGCCACAAAAGTGAGTATACCCCTCACGTTTCTGCAGATTTGAAATTATACCTTAATCGTGAATAAAAACGTATTTCTGTCATTTTCAAAATATCCAATTCATTAATAAGATACATCATTGTACAAAGACCACATGTCAGTTGTTAAAGTCAAGCAAAATCTATTTTGTATGTATGTTGACAATCATTTTATAGCCTCGGCGATCATTGTGTGGAGGAGCAATTCTTTCTTTCCAGTTCTTTTTTTTTCTGTTTTCTTTTTTCAGATTTGTTTTTGTCAGGAGGTGCCACGATGAACCTCCTGGGCGCCACAGTCAACGTTTGTCGACGAGTTGTCGTATTGAATAAAACGCCCATTTTTTTCAAATAGGATATCAAATGCAGTTCAGCTTCCACCCCATTAGGTGGCAGTTGTAAATACATTGGGATGCATCATATGGTATTTTGTTGAAGAAAACATAGGACATTTATATGTCCCCGGTTCTCTGAAGGAATGGAGAGAGAGTGTCCCTCCTATGGGTCACATCCTCTGTATTATTATCATGAAGTCATTTACCATCCCTGCCGAAGGAGAAAAGGCTGCCCATTTTCCCAACATCCTATGGGACTATAAAAGGCAGCGTGCACCTGTGCACATCCTCTTGGCACCAGAATTCCGAGCTTTTGGAGCAAGAAGGGCTAAGGAGAGGGACACTGGAATAAGTGGAGACCCATAGGGCACAGCCAATAGCCTTCGGACATGTGTCAGACGCCTGGAGAATGGGGCAGTGGCCCCCTCACTGACACCTGCACAGCTCCGGGTGTGGGTGAAAAAGTTCACAATGAGCTTGAGAGAGCAGTTCCCTCCTCAGAGGAATCTCCCGCAAGCAGGTTAGCAATCTCCACTAGCAAGTGGCGCCCCACCCAGCGGGGGGCGACTAGCAGCAGAGACCGACGTTCTAGACAAACTTTGTGTGCCAGGGCATCAGTGGCCAAGGCAGCATCACACAAGTCTTTAGAGAGAAGCAACCTGGCATATGCGAGAGCAGTAGTCACTTTGCTAAGGAGTGCACCTGCCTAGACCGCAAGGCGCCTTGGTTGTTGATGTAGACCAGAGTCATATTGTCGGTCCGGACTAGGACGTGATGCCCGGTCAGAAGGGGGCAAAGATGCCTTGAACCTAGGAACACTGTCAGGAGTTCCAGGTAGTTGATGTGACACGCACGCCACTGCTGTCTAATAACACTCCCCAACCAGTGAGGGATGTGTCCATACGGAGAACCTTGCGAGAGGATACCGTTCCAATTGAGGACACTCTCCTAAAGATAACCTGCTCCCTCCATGGCTTCAGGGAGGCGAGACAGCTATCCGACACCGTGACAGCACGACATCTGTGACGTACTGATCAAATGTGGGTCATTCCAGCTGGAATCAGCAAATGGTCCCCACTCGACCCCCTCGGATTTGCTTGAAAAAAATATATGTGATGGCTTCAACATCCAATAGAACATATCCACCATTGCAGATTTCAGCTGTGCATACTTTTTCCACAAAAAATCTGTAAATAAGGACACCCCCTCCCCCTGATTTGGCGTCACTGCCTGAGTGACCATATTCAGACTTAATTATCTCCAAAACTATTTGTGGTAGGTCCATTATTTTTTCAGGGCTAAGAGTCATGGACCCGATGAGCATACATTACAATTTGCAGCACTGTATGTCAAATTACACCTTAATACTGGCCCTCTACTTTTCTTTGAAATTAAAATTCCAAGGGTTTTCAGATGTCCATAAAAACCTCAAATTTCAACATTCAAGGTTCATCCTTGGTACATGGTCAGATATGTGCCATGACTTTCACATCACATCATATTTGATATAAGGGTCCAATGGTTGTTGAGATGCAGAGGTCCAAAAATGGGCAAAAACTAATTTATACCATTATTCGGAGCAATATTCCCAATCTATGACACCAGTTGTGAACTTGCTGTTTGGTGTCTCTGAAAGATAATATTATTATTAATAACATATCTAAAATTGGGATGGTGTTTTGCCCCATTATTTTTTATAATGAATTTTAAAAACTCATTCCTGTGTGACATGCAGGTGTACCTTAGAAGCCCTGTTACCTTTGAAGAAAATTGGGTTTACTATACCTAAAATGAATAGCCAAGTCAGTGCACACTAAAACCTAAAATCTCTGATACCAAATAGGTGATTTTATACTTGTTCAGCTCAGTATTTCAGTATATCTGACTTAACCCTCAATTCCATCCTAAGAAGGTGGCCAATCCCCTTGATTTTTGTGTTCCATTTTCACACAAAGATGGCGGCTCATGGAGCCAATGGCATAGTTCCAAAATAGTTCCAGGAAGTCAGCATCAAGGGAAGGAAACAAAACACCATTGTTTGGAGCAATATTTCCAATATATGACAGCGGTTGTGAACTTGCTGTTTTTTGTTTCTCGAAGAGGATATTCTTATTAACAACATATCTAAAAATTGGGATGGTGTTTTGCCCCTTTATTTGTATAATGCCTTTTCAAATCTCAATGCAGTGTGCATCCCTCAAATCCATCCAAAGTGGCGTCATGGAAAAAAAACCCCACCATTTTTTAGAGCAATACCTCCAAAGTATGACACCAGCTGTGAACTTGTTTTTTGTTGTGTCTGTAAGAGGATATTTTTATTAACAACATAGCAAAAAAATAGAATGGTGTTTTGCCTCATTCCTTTTAATGATCATAAAGCGCATTGCGGTGTGACATAAGCCTGTGATCAAATAGTGCAGAAGGAAGGGGAAGGGGTGAATTGTTCTGGGCCAAGGACATGGGGGAATCAAGATTGGGTACTCATTACATTGCATGTATAGGGAAGGGGTCTCTTCAGACGACTTTATCCCGGGCCCAGGCAAAGCTGTATTTCTGATTTTTTTCAGGGATTCTGGCCTCATCTTTTTAAGTGTACTATCGGACAGATGATCAAGTGACTACGCAACATGTTCTCACTGGCGCTACGTTAGCAATAAATTCAAGATGGTTGAGAGAAGTACCTTTTTTGAGAGAAATCATACATAAAACAACCTCTGGAAATAAAACAAGGTGTTGATATGATTTCCTTGCTGCAACCTTGACTTCCTCGTCATTGGCAATTCAATGAGGAACACCTGAATGTAACTTTGAATGAAACATTATTGTCATTGCACAGGTACAATGAAATCGGTATCTTAAAGGACAATGACAACATAGGAAATGATTTCAGTAAGGATACCAACACCATGCTCAGGGCACTTCGGTCAGGGGAGGATGATGGGGGGCGGGAAGTTCTACAATCAGGATACCTCTTTACAAACTGTCTCCTCCTATGTGTCATCTCTAATCAACTTTTACTTTCCTATGCGACCATAAAACAGTCCCACCCCCGCCAACAGTCACCACGGTACCAAAGAAAATGGAATATTGTACAAGAACGACCACTAGCTGGTGTGGCCAGGAGTGGCACTGCAGCTATGTTATCGCAGCCAAGTAAATAATGAATGGGTGCCAATGGGGCTGTACGCTTCTCATAGAACTATCTGCCCGTGTGATTTTTTCCCTGGAAACAATGAAGTCGCGTTCGATAGATATGAGTAAGTGAAAGCATTTGCCGACACGTTTGCATCTTGTCAAGTGTTAGATTCGTGAAAATGACCCTTATTTCAACTATAGCAATGACATAACACGTGACAATCGACTTTACGGCACTACGCCATTTGTTTTGTAGTTTTAAGTCTGACTTCAGATGTCGATGCGTTTAAAGTTATGTTAGGATTGTTGCGGACACCTGTTATTTATTGCATTTAAGGTGGTGGAAAAGCGGCATGTGTACATGGGGTAAAGGAAATGACTGCGCTCATCCTTAAGAATTTGGGCACCTTCAATTAACATGTTGGACGGTGGTGGGGGTTGAGGTGTGTGACCGTAGATGTCTCTGCTAGGAGGATCAGTCAGAGTACGTCTCTCGTCAGCTCTGGTCGTGAATAGTCGCAGAGATTCCTCAGCCAGCAGGTATTAGCCGAATGCTAGCGTGTTGCAGGACAAAACTAACACGTCTTTGGGAGAACAAAGCCATGTCAGGAACCTTTAACTTCACTTCTAATACAACTTCCATGATAAGGTACAGAATGTGCACACATCTTTACAAACCAGATAACAGAATCGTCACAAATCCCTGCTGAGCCATTTAGCCCAATAGGCTCCCATTCATCTTTTACTTGGCTGCGTGCGCCAACGGGGCTATAATGGGAGCCAATGACAGATGCCTATCTCATAGCTTAGAACATTTCTGCCACGACAGAGGTACCCTGACTGTAGAACTGTGCCCCGCACCCAATCCATCACCATATCTGAACGCTTTTGCATTCTGCATATGTACCTTTCGGCTTCCATCATCTCACCTGGATCAATGTGATAATGAATTTATTATTACAAGTAATGAACATTGTCTACAGTATCCAAACCATGATAATTGTAATCGCTGCTGCTAACTTGTAATCCTCTTGTCAGCATTGCAGTGGTATAATATTATAATGATGCAAGCAGCTGAATTACATCGCAACAATGTGACAACAACCATATCGTCGGCTTGCTACCAAAACCGCCTAAGTCCGAATTTGGTCAAAATGAGATTTTCACATAAACTTACTCCCCTACCACAGCTGCATCACCCTGCCTTTCCGCCAGGGTCATTGATCATTCACAACAATCACCAGAGTCAAAAATAGGTAGGTATAAAGTCACACACTGCCTATGAGAAAATGAATGACCAGGGACGTAGCTATAGGGAGGACAAGGAGGGCATTTGCCTGTAGGCCTAGGGCCCTCCTGCAGGTGGCAGTGGTAGGGGGCCCTATTATGACCTTGGCAGGTGGTATGGGGGCCCTATCTATTCATCCTGGGGCCCTGTGCACAATTGTTCTGCCAATGTGAATGACTTGGGTAACTTGACTTAGCCACTTTTGATGCAAGAAACAGTTTATTTACATCTGTTAAGAGTTTTCTCTCTCTCTCTCTCTCTCTCTCTCTCTCTCTCTCTCTCTCTCTCTCTCGCTCTCTCTTCAAAGACAATGGCCATGTTTCAAAACTTCATCCTTAGACATCTGTCTGAGATAATCTTGTTACCACACAATGGTTGTAGCCTTACATTAATTTATGATTGTAGCCTTAGAACAAATTGAGCAATAATTAATCATGTGCTTTATTTGATGTTATCACAGGTTTATAGAAGACTGCCATAGACTACATCCTCTTATGGCAATCTGTTATTTCATACATTTATCTAATGTTTTATAATGTAGATTTTGAACAGCATTGGGTTGATGTCGCTAGTGCAATACATTATTGCATACACAGTAGGATACCCAACTACTATGTGCAAAGGATCCAGTAGTGGTTCTATACCATATTCTGAATGCCACGGTCATGGTGTTGAAGTGGGCGGGGCACAGTTCTATGACCAGGTTACCTCGGTCATGGGCAAGGCAGGGAGGGTGGGGCAGTTCTATGACCATGGAAAATAGCAGAAGTTAACCAAAGATGATAAACAAGGAGGAGACAGTTTGTGAGGAGGTACAAGGGCCAAAAGAATTTCCCCACCCCTTCATCCTCCCCCATGACTGATGGGACCTCAACATGGAGATTGGAGGACACTGCATGGCTTATTCTGTGTGGTACTGCAGTCTGGACCTGTGCCATTATGAGAAATGAATGTATTACCACTATGGCAATTGCTCTGGCACAATGACAAAAAGAGTTTTACTTTAGATGAGAATGTAAATAATGATTTCTTTGAAAGCTCATATGACTGAAAGAGCTAGAAAGTAAAAGAAATCTGTTAAAATCTGTTGGTAGACATGAGATTTATCAGCATGCTACATTGTTATAAGGTCTACAAAAATATTGCAATTATTCACCATTTCCAGGATTTGTTTTTTTTCTTCATTATTTTGAGTGATTACTACTTTTTGGGAGTGCACGCACCAAGCAATACACGGGTGTTAAGTGCAGGCGCAGACGCCGACCTTTGTTGGTCTTTTGTAATTCAGGATTAAAGTTTGGAATAAAAATGAAAAAGAATAGAATAACTATCAAAATAATGTGCAGTGCATTGTTCTTGTTGTGCTGCATCAAATAATTTATTTTAAAGTGTTTTGTTTTCCTTAGGAGCCATTTCATGTTTGACTTGCAGCTTCACTCAAAATAAATAAAGAAAATAAAGTAACATCTTAGACAGGTACTGTTTGTAGTGGACCAATGACACAGACAGGATGACAGGATGATGCAGATGTGGTAGGGGAGTAAAGTTCTGCAAAAATCTCCTTTGACCAAAATTATTAGGGGGGACTCACAATTGCTCTTTGCCCAGGGTCTCAGATTTCCTAGAACCGCCACTGATGTTTGGCGCCCCCTTTGGCGCCTAGTTTTTCCCTGTTTTCCGAAAACACCAAAATCGGACTTAGGCGGTTTTGGTAGCAAGCCGACGATATGAACTTCTGTGCCTTCAATATTCACCTGATATTGAATACTGCATGCAAGCAAACTCTTCTAACTAAAACTCCAGGACCATGAATCTCTAGCCAGTAAGAATTAAGTTATTTTGCAATACAGCTGGTAACTTAACGAGTAAGACACAAGCTTCATAGCAAATATAAAGTTACAGGTGCTGATTGAAAGACTAGTTAGGATGGGAGTCCTTGTTGCAAACAAGAGTGCTACAATTCTTTAATCCTCTCCTATTTCATCACTTTATTCCAAGACTACTACTACCGCTACCACTACTACTACTACTACTACTAAAATGATGATGATGATTATTATTATGATTTTACAATTAAAATAATTAATGTCTATCAAAGCCATATGCAATGTGCTATTCTTGCTGTGTGGCATCAATCAATTCATTTACAAGTGTTATGGTTTCCCTAGAATTTGCTTTGTCATTCACAGGGTAGCCATCTTGTTTTCACTATTAAGGTGACATCAGAGCCATGGATTTGAGAGTTGCGACAAGTCGGTTGGTGACATGGTCCTCATAGCTTCAAGTAATTGTAGCCAATTGAGATTATAAAAAGAATGAGGCAAAACACCATCCCATTTTTTTATATGTTGTTAAAAAAAACATCCTCTTTCAGAAACACCAAACAGAAAGTTCCTAACTAGTGTTTGAAATATTGCTCCAAACATTGGTGCAAATTATTTTTTTCCCATCTTTGGACCTCTGTATCTCAACAACCATTGGAGCCTTTTGTTAGATATACTATGATGTGAAGGTCATGGTACATATCAGACCATTTACCAAGGATGAACCTTACATGTAGAACTTTGAGGTTTTTACAGACATTTGGAAACCCTAGAACATATGATATCTACAAAAAGTAGAGGCACATTATTATGGTGTGATTTGACTTACAGTGCTGCAAATTGTAATATATGATATTCAGGTCTGGGACTCTTAGCCCTGAAAATATAATGAATCTGACACAAATAGTTCTGGAGATAATTGAATCTGAACATGGTCACTCATGCAATGTCGCTAAAACAAGCGTAGGGGGTGTACTTATTTACAGATTTTTTGTGCCAAAACTATCCACAGCTGAGTTCTGATATTGTGGATATAATCTATTGTATGTTTAAGCCATCACATACATTTTGTCAGGCAAATAGAGGAGGAGGTAGAGTGGGAGATTTTCCGAAATTTGCTGATTCCAGCTGGAATGACCCATGTGCATTTCATTGACCCTCCGTTGCAAATCTCTCATGAAAAGATGTCCGAGGGGAACCACATGGAACCACATGGATTCTTGAAGCCATGAGTCCCAACAGGCGTAAGAAAACATGAAACGCGAGCGGCGGAACCGTGCCAAGCAGGCCCTGAAGGCTGTCACCCTCGCTGGGGACAGGTAGGCCCTGTACGCCACCGAGTCAAGGGACATACCGATGAACAACATCTGTCTGTGATGGCAGGAGAGAGCTCCTTTGCCTGATAATGGTAAACCCTAAACTGTGCGGGTGGGTTATCAAGAGGTTTGTGTGCGCTATAGCCTTAGACCCAGAGGCAGCGCCAGTCAAAGGGTCATGACACACACACCCTGCTCACGCAGCGGGAGGAGTGCGGCTTCCAGGCAGCATGTGAACTAGCCCGAAGGGAAGCACCATGAACTCGTAAGAAACGCCCTCGTGTAGGTATTTCCTATGCAGAGGGCAGATATGAATTTGGAAATAGGCATCCTTCAGATCAACTTCGTCCCTATTGCTCATGGATGAGAGGTTGAGTGTCTCAGGCCAACCACCGACAATGCCACAGCGTGGCCAAGTGCTTGTGCTATACAGCCTGACAGCCTCAGTTGATGAGGCTGGACGCCGTACACATGTCAGCCCAAAGGGCATCGAAGGATTAACCCTCAGAGAGGGCAATATCCATTTCAGTCCCCAACGTGCCTAGATAGGCCGTTAACAGGTTAAAACCGCTTAGCGCACCACCTGGGCTGAGGGTCTCTAAGATCTCTCCCACAGGCTAGCCGAGAAGCGGTAGCATTGGAGCTGTATTCGCCAATGATTCCGTCCCCCAAAAAGGGACGAGATGGCTTGCTTGGGCCTGCTCCATTTTGGAAGATGGCCATACACAGTCCATACCTGCCATGGGAAACCATCAACCAGAGAATGTTAGTTGTTATGGTCTTGGTCAGACCAGATTTGAAAGTCATGATAATCAGGATAGGAGAGAGACAGTGTCCGAGGGAGAGAAAGGGAGGGAGGGAGAGAGAGGGAGGGAGGGAGCGAGAGAGAGAGAGAGAGAGAGAGAGAGAGGGAGGGAGGGAGCGAGAGAGAGAGAGAGAGAGAGAGAGAGCAGAACCTGTTTTGTTCCTTCATAAATATCCTCAGCACTAGGAATGCTCCAGGGCACATACTGCACATAATGTGTTTGCTTCCTTGAAGTGAATGTCAGTGTGTGTGTGTGTGTGGGCGGTGTGTGGGTGTGTGTCTTTGCGTCTGTGTCCTTGTTCCTGAAAGCCTCACATATAAAGGGCCATTGGAATGAATTCAAGTGTAACAGAGGGGGCGCGCTCAACTTCTAGAGTAAAATAAATTACTTTGGGTGTAAAGAAAAAACTACAACCTTAGAGACGAGAAAATCCGCACTCACAAGCTTAGTCTCAATTATTTATTTACCAAAAATCACCAAGTCCATACAAGCAGATGCGTTTCGGCCCTTCACCATCATCAACGTGTAGTAGGCTACCATGCAGATGTGCTCCTGTCCATTAACTCTTCACCAACTAAAAATTTTAAAAGTGCATTCTTTTCCCCTCCATAGACTACAGTAAATGAACAGCATAAGCACAACAATATTGTAATCCATTGTAACACTGTAACTTGATATATTCATAACCTTGCTTGTATGTGATACATTATGCATCAATATAAGACACAATACTTAAAGACACAGGCTGTCAGTTCTAAAAAGGCCTTGCTGGTTGCTGGAGCAGCTGGCTAGCATTAGCAGTATGGCTACTAGGCAAATCGGTTCACAAAATTGAAGTGACGGACGGAAGGCGTTGCATTCTGGTTGAGAGTATTACTATTACACACATTAGATTTTACTGAATTAAATATATAAACACATTCATAAGTACATTAATACAAATAAGTGACCTCTACAGCAGTTGAATATGATACAAAACAATAATAAACAGACAATAGACCTCACCTCAATGTTATCACGTCTCCAAGTTCAGCGTTTCTCTTCCTCGTCCTTGACGACCAGTTGGACTCGTTTGTCTTTCTCCTCCCAGCTGGCAGATCTCCACCTGTCTCACACACACACACATGACAACAACAGGCTTTAGTTGTATGACCCTGATGTCTCACACAACAACAGGCTTTAGAGCACTATGATAGTTGATATCTAACTGACGTTTTTTATCCAAAGCAGCTTACAGATATTACTAGTGGTGTGCATTGGCCCTGCCCTTACGATTCAATTTGATTAAGATTCGGGACGTAACGATTCAATTTGAAACGATTCAGTCCGATTCTACGATGCATTGCAATAAATCAATCATGAGGCAATACAAGTAGTCAGATACTGGACAACATTTTATTGGCTGTTGTGTATCAATCCTGCAGCTTTCAATGCTTTGAAGTGCTTTAATTTAATGTAAAGTTCATTTGCTCTGGAAATGCCCACGGAAGTAATTGAAACTCGATTATGGCATTTGCAGAATCGATTAATGAATTGCCCTCCCACATTGCGATGCGTTGCCAAATCCAATATTGTTGACACAACTAGATATTAACCCTATCCAGACTGGGGGGGGGGGGCTAAAAGTGCCCGCACCAACTTTGATGTCGTATGATTCCTTAACGACTTAAGCTATGACTATGAAACTTTGTGACTTTTCCTAACATTTAGTTGGCTACAGTTAGGTACCGAAAGATTAGGTTTATAATTTTTTCTGTTGCCATGGCAACGGTTTTCTGACAGGTATGTCTGACCAAAAATCACATAACCATATCTATGACGCCATATATTTTCATATTTTTTTGTTATTTCCATTAGCATCAGACAACTTTGTGAGCATTTAAGTGGTTTGAAGCATGACATCATTAAAAATTAAGTGCATTACCTAAATTTGTTGGAAAATCTATTATGGCGAGATTTTGGACATAATAACATAATGATGTCATAATGACGTCATAATAATAGATAATTACACAAAAATGATGTCATTCATAGATGTCCATATGTAGATCATCTCCCCCAAGTTTCGTAGTCATACTGTATTCCGTTCATAAGTTACGAGGGGGGGGGGTGGTGGTGTCAAAAGAGCCCCCCGCCCAGGCCCAGGAATGCCAAAAAAGCCCAGGCTGAATAGGGTTAAAGGGTAGGCTATTGGTTACAGTCCATGGACTAGTGTGAGAAAAGGCGCCATGCTCAAGAGCACTTCAGTCATGGATAGAGGAATGATTTGATAAGGTGGGGATTGAACCTCCAACCATGTGATGTATAGTTCATCTGCCTAATCACTACACCTTGGCTGCTCCAGACCAGCAAAGATGACCAAAGATTATGAGCATTTAGCACATTCAGCTATCGATCTATGGGTCAAATGCAGTCCAGTTAATTTTCTTATTGACACGAACATGCTGCTCCGAGTCCACATACTCAACAACTGCAGCACTTTGCATGACACTGGAGGTATCATCTAACATGGGGCAGGTAACATGTTATCGGGAGCATTGACTGTATGTGTTGAGCAAAAAGTGTTGCGAACCTGAAATCTCAGACACCTGCTGCAGATGTGTACAGTATGGAATAGATGTTTATTTGTCTTAGTCTTTTTTCTACTAGGTACAGATTGAATAATCTGGCAGGCCACATGCGGCCCTTGGGCCTTATGTTTCACACCCTGCTGTTGAGCATACAGATATTTGATATTGATTTGTTTAACACACCAACAAAGATTATATATGTGCATTCAGCAACTACCAGCTAGTTACTCCTTTTTTGTTCTCTTTTCTTTCTAGGTCTTTGTTTTTCATGAGGTACCATGGGAATCTTTCAGTGTCCAGAATGATGGTGTGTGAGGGCTACAATACCAGATGGAACACCCCTGCTTACTATTCAAACCAGAAACCGTGTAATACTGATGACGACACTTGAGAGCAGCAATGACTAACTGTCCACAATATATTTAAAATCACTTTGTCACCGCGTAGGGATGTAATCAATTTTGTTACTGGCTGTATATTGACTTAATTGCAGCTATGGCCTAGTGGGTGGCAGTCGTAGCCGAGTAGATCAGAGGGTGGCAGGTTCGAATCCTACCCTTACCACTCTCTACGGCACCCTATGACTGAGGTGCCCTTAAGCAGTGTGCCTAAGCTCACACTGCTCCATGGACTGTAACCAATACCCTGCTCTTAAAATAACTAAGTCGCTTTGGTCAGCTAAGTGTAAAGTAATATAACTTTTATTGAAGAATGAATTTTTCATTTTGTATCGGCTGTACACTCAGTACTTTTCATTGTGTTTTATTTCTTTAGTGGTGCCCCATGTGGGGTGTAGAGAGAGAGAGAGAGAGAGAGAGAGAGAGAGAGAGAGAGAGAGAGAGAGAGAGGAGAGAGAGAGAGAGAGAGAGAGAGAGAGAGAGAGAGAGAGAGAGAGAGAGAGAGAGAGGAGGGAGGGAGGAGAGAGAGAGAGAGAGAGAGAGAGAGAGAGAGAGAGAGAGAGAGAGAGAGAGAGAGAGAGAGAGAGAACCAGCCTGTTTTCTTCCTTCATAAACACTCTGACTTTGGTGCCACAGGAATGCTCCAGGGCACATACTGCACATACTGTGTTTTCTTCCTTGTAGTGCAAGTCGGTTTGTTTGTGTGTGTGTGTGTGTGTGTGTGTGTGTGTGTGTGTGTGTGTGTGTGTGTGTGTGTGTGTGTGTGTGTGTGTGTGTGCGCGTGCGTGTGCATGTGCGTGGGTGTGTTTGTGTGGGTGTATGGGTGTGTGTCTTTGCATCTGTGCCCTTGTTCTTAAAAGCTCTATTGAGTCAAATATGAGTTACATAAAGGGCCAGGGAAATGAATTTAAGGAAGAAAAATCCGCACTCGCAAAACTGCGTCTCATTATTATTCGGCTATCAAGCCTTCATCAGTGCGTGGTACTGAAGATGAATTACCATCTGAAAATGATTAGACCATATTCCTTTCCCCTACATTAACTACAATTTGTAATAATAAGTTATAACAACATTATCATCCATCGTAATACTGTAAATTGACATTTTCTTGTTTGTATATGATAATTGATATGACAACATACAGTTTACACTACATTATGCATCAATATAAGACACAATACGTAAAGACGGCAGGCTGTCAGTTCTAAAAAGCCCCTGCTGGTGCAGCTGGCTAGCATTAGCATTATGGCTAATAGGCTTCAGCATACTGTCATTGGTTCACAAAAGTGAAGTGACAGACGGAAGACGTTGCATTTTGATTGAGAGTGTTACTACTACACACATTAGATTTTACTGAATTAAATACATATAAACACATTCACAAGTACATTAATACAAATAAGTGACCTCTACAGCAGTTGAATATCATACAAAACAATAATAAACACATAATAGGTTTGAAGCCTCACCTTGATGTTATCACGTTGCCAAGCTCAGCGTTTCTCGTCCTGGACGACCAGTTGGACTCGTTTGTCTTTCTCCTCCCAGGTGGCAGGTTTCCACCTGTCACACACACGACAACAACAGGCTTTAGTTTTACAACCCTGATGTCAACAACAGGCCGTAGAGCATTATGACAGTTGATATATAAAACATTATTATATTTCACCTAGCTGACGTTTTTATCCAAAGCAGCTTACAGATATTACAGGGTAGGCTATTGGTTACTGTTCATGAACTACAGATATTACAGGGTAGGCTATTGGTTACTGTTCATGAACTACAGATATTACAGGGTAGGCTATTGGTTACTGTCCATGGACTACAGATATTACAGGGTAGGCTATTGGTTACTGTCTATGGACTAGTGTGGGAATAGACCAGCTTGACCCATTTGTCTTTCTACTCCCTGCTGTCTCTCACACACAACAACAGGCTTTAGAGTTATAACACTGATGGGGTTGTGTAATGGTTTGGGAGTTAGAGTGTAGATCACAGGGTTACAGGTTCCATTCCCGCCCTTTCCAACCCCTTCCTCAGTGCGGGGATCAGTGCGGGGATTGGTATCTTGCTCAAGGGCACTTCAGCCATGGATGGAAAACGGGGGCTGGTAATGTTGGGATTCGAACCTGCAACCTGTATATTTCCTCTCCCTAATCATTACACCCCAGCTGCCCCAAAGACAACAACAAACATGACAAAAGAGTAGATTAGAGTAGAGTATCGTTTATTGATCCCAGGGGGAAATTAAGGTGTCAAGTAGCATACACACCTACACAAATAAAGATACACACATACAGTCCCAGGAAAAAGTTTGTACACCCTTTGAAATTTCTTACATTTCAGTCAAAATGTATCATAAAACATGGTCTGATCTTCCCGGAAATCTCAAGAAGGAACAATCAGAGTCTGCTTTAACTAATTCCACACAAACATTTACATGTTATCATATTTTTATTGGCCATAAGGCTATAACATTCACAGGAGAGCAAGGCACGCTATGCACTCCAGACATCCCAGAAACCTTGCTGACGAGAGGCAGTTCTCTAAAGAAGAGGGAGACAAGATACATCCAGATTGTTTTGTTAATCTGATCTGCAACTACAGGACAAGTCTGGTTGAGGATATTGCAACTAACTGAGGGTTAAAACCGATTTAATATAAGGGTGTACTTACTTATGCCTTGCTGTCCTGTGAATGTTTACATCTTATGGCCAATGAAAATATGTAAATTTGTAAATGTTTGGGTTGAATTAGTTAAAGCAGACTCTGGTTGTTCCTTCTTGTGATTTCTGGGAAGATCAGACCATGCTTTATGACCAATTTTGACAGAAATGTAAGAAATTTCAAAGGGTGTACAAACTTTTTCCTGGGACTGTATTTACACATGAAATAATCATGTATAGCTCACTGTTACATGCATTTTGCCAAGGCATCTCTCTCCCTCACACACACACACACACACACTCACATACAACACACACACACACACACACACACACACACATGCACGCGCGCACGCACGCACACACATATATTTGATTAATTATATATGATTATGTGCACTTGTGATTTGATCGCTTACCCACAAGATGTACAACAAAAAAATACATAGGCCTACAATTTACATGCAACCGAACGTGCACAAAATGTGCATACATATCCTGCAACAAGCATGTACTGGGCCTCCAGCGTTGGTCAGACTTGGTGTTAAGGACCTAATTAATATGTTCATGTATGATATTGTGAGTTGTGTGTGTGTGTGTGTGTGTGTGTGTGTGTGTGTGTGTGTGTGTGCGTGCGTGTGTGCCTGTCTGTGTGTGTGTGTATGTGTGTGAGAGAGAGAGGGAGAGATTATTGTCAATGTGTTATCAATGTTTTAGTTAAACTGCACATTGGAGACTGGTCAAACGCAGTTTCAAACTTCTGTGCTAACTCTGTTACACAAATTGCTTACAATAAAGTACACTTGACTTGACTTGACACTTGATGTGTTCACTGCAAAGTGCCAGCATGTTCCACTGGAGCGGATCTACCTCTGCGCGGTAAACCAAGAGAATGCAGTCTCTCCACATATCAGGCACACACACACGCTGTTGGATATAGAATACACACTTAAGTCGGGCCTACACTGGACAACTTTTTGCCCGATTTTGCCACGATTTGTCACTCGCACAACTTTTTGGGAGTCTTTTTCTTGCTCAATCGCAGGTGTTGAGGCTCGCATTGTGTAGTGTACAAGTATATGTATGGTGTAACAACAAGCGATTTCACTTCACGATTGTGTAATCGTAGGGTCGCAAGAAAATCTAAACTGTTTGAAATTCTCGCCATGCCTCATAAGTAAATTGCACAGTTGAAGCAGGGCTACAACCCGATTTGACACTACACATACATAAATATATAAGGCACTGCGATTTGCGCGTCCTCATCTCCACCTCAGATGTGCATGTTCCCTGGGCACAGTGGGAGCATTCTGCCCGCATCCCACTGTCGGCTTGTATAGTGTGAGGACGTGAGTCGTGAACCTTTAAGTAACCTTTAACCTTTGCAGTGTGAGAAGGAGCTTAACACCCACTTGTAGGTAGTATCAAGTGTGCCATTGAGATGCAGCATTGGTCTTGTCATAGGTAACCTCGTCCCCTTCAATACAGCAGTGCACCTGTGAGGTGTGGAAAGGCAACATTCTCATCCTCTTGGCAGGAGGCCCAGAGAGTCCTGAGGCAAATCACAAAGTTCTTCTACAGTAAGTTATTCCACTTGGCCGCCATCTTGATGACGCTATCAGGCATCTATTCCGGATTAGCAAGAAGACCCCACGTGATGTGTGCTGCACTTGTAAAGAGCTCTTGCTGACATTTTGTAGATCTGGGCTACAGTAGGTCTCGACACTGGGTGTATCATGGCGGCCATTTTGTATATCTGGTCTGCGTCTTGACACAAGCGGTCTCGTTACCATGACTACGGCAGTGTGTCTGTGAGATGTGGATAGACAGCATTCTCCTCCAGTTGTCTGGTTGCTCCCCTGAGGTTGTACATCACCACACATGGCATCAAATGCACTGATAAATGCCTATGACTGAATGCCATTTTATAAACTACATATACATATATTCGATCCACACTGAAATGGCTACATCATTGTATTGTTGTTTTCCAATATGTGATTGCAACTTTTCGTATGGTGCTGGCCTGTTCTGAAATATTAAACAGTGTTGCAGTTTGTAAAGCTTGATACAGTATTTCTCTATGAATCTAGACATTTTATTCTGCAGCAGTTGACTTTTCTCACAATGACCTTTTTGAAGCTAAAAAGTACTGAAAGACTGTCATAGTTTTTACAACATTTCTTCATTAATATTAACCATTCATTTATTGCAAAATGATATAATATCATATTCTATCAAACGGTATAGTTTTTGCTAACTGTGTAGGCCTATTTGACAGCAAAAGGGTTTCGGTGTAGTTCTGGGGCCTAGAGTTGGGTGCTTAGGACAGCTGCCCTGTCGTAAACTACAAAGGTGTCGACTATCACACAAGCCACTGGGGCTGCAGTTAGTGATTTGGTCAGGCTACTAGCCACAGACATTAGGTCTAGACGATGCAACACTCAGTGGAGTGGACACAACCATGTTTGGCTCAAGGCCATATGCTGACCAGTTTGTGAATGTATTCTTGTACCGCGTTTGGTACTGATGTTTTGTCCTTGTTGGGACTTGAACATGTAAGATGATGATATCATGTGGGGTTTAAATACTGTTCTCAGCCTACTGTTGAGATAGCGGTTAGGACAAGGATAGGCCTTATGCCCTGGTGCCGAAGAGCTGGGGACAGAGATGTTCTTTGGCGGATGGGCGCTAAAGCCCTGATGCTAAAGGCACTAGGTTACGATATAGTATGGTATTCTAAGGGTTAACTGAATTGCTCTTTCCACTAGCAATGTACAAAAAATTGGTAATCTCTTGGACCTCTTCTCCAGTGACTTTCTAGCTTCCGGTGTTCTCTTCCTGTGTCTCCTTCACAAAGAATGGGTAATGTATGCTCATGGCTGTCTTGAGCCCAATTAACTAACAACAATAACCAAGTATGTAATAGTGATAATAATATAGAAGTTGGGTATTAATTAGTAAATGAATGTAGTCAGATATCAGGTGGTTATCCATTGTGAAACTGGTGATAGCCCATATTAAGTAAGGGTTAACGTTCGGCGAGAAGGTCGCTACCGTGGAATAGCAGCACGACAGAGAGAATCTTTAGACCCCGACGCGGAGCGGAGGGGTCTTGTTCTCTCTGAAGTGCTGCTATTCCACAAAGCGACCGACTCGCCGAACGTTAACCCGCTTATTATATGGATATACTTAAATGATTCACACATGGTGGGGACATTTCTTTATTTAATGTTAAGTTTATTATAATTTTTCATGTCAAAAGATTGTTGCTGCGCAAAACAAACAGGTAGCCTAGACAACAGGTGTATCACAGCAGCTGATTAGAGTCTTGTTGAAAAGTTGCTTTAGCAGTGAAAAGTCTTGTTGCCATTGACAGCGGTCTGATATAGACCAACCCGTCCGTTATTTCAAATATCAGACGTGCGAACGTTGGGGAGCCCCATTGAAATGAATGGAGCAGTCGACCGATGACGTCACACCATATAATAAGTCTTATTAGTTATATTGGGTTATGGCAATTTATTAGCCCAGCTAATGATCTTGTTTAGTTATGGGTTAATACAATGACGACACCGCTGTCACAGTGGTGCCGTGAACCGGATTGGGAATAAGGTTTAAGGGGGAGAGTGTAACGGAGGCTAACTAGCAGAGTTGGCCTGGAACGTTAGTAAACCTCCCTGAGCCTCATACAGTGTTCATGCCATTGGGCTGGGGGACTGGTCCTTTGGTCCAGCAGTATCGTACTGTGCCTCCCATTTCCAAACCGATGTAGTTGACGAGGTCGCAGGTTCGCGCCCTGAGGGGGACAGACAGGTGCAAGAAGACCTCAGTCACACATTCAATCTGGGAGTGAGTGAGTAAGAGAGTGAGAGGAAGGGGATGGAGGCACTGTATGTATGTATGTATGTATGTATGTTAGGCCTGTCACGATAACAAATTTTGCTGGACGATAAATTGGCCAAGAAATTATTGTGATAAACGATAATATTGTCACGCTCGCTACCATTTTTCAAAAAAAAAAATATATCTTCAGTTTGTGGAGTATGGCGTGCTCTTATCCAGATAGTTTGTTGGCTTCTTGGGTTTGGGTGCTCTTTAGTCCAAGGTATAGTACTTCCAGGATCAAAAAATGAGAATAAATTCTCTGACTAAGGCACTCCAAATTAAAATGTCTTTATTAATATGACAGGTCCTACATGGACATATTAAAAACAAGGCCCACGCGTAGCGGCATGAGTGCCTTCTTCAGGGCAGTAACACAAAAGAACAGAGTAGTGCATTTGTTAGGGGTGTAGGTAAGGACAGGTGCAGACAACTAGATGATTAGTGCTGAGCTTCTCCAACTGCTGAGCCCGCCTCTCACACAGCTCCCAGCAGTAGGGATCTGTCAATCAAACTGGCAAAACAAACTTGGGCCCGCCTCTCACTCGGTTCCCAGACAGTAAACATTCACAAAATCAACAAAAGGATACATATTTTACATGTTGTAAGACTACACAATCTACATATATGTACATGAAGTAGCCTATAACACCGCAGTGATCCTTCAAGCCTGAAAATTCAAGGGGTTGAAATTGTAAAAACATCAATACGTGGTGGTGATAGACTCAAGTTATTATTGCAACGAGAAACATTTTGGATTTGGAAACTAAAAGCAATGGAATTTCCAGGCTTGAATGAAGAAATAGACTATGTACCTTTCCTGTAACTGTTTTTAGCATTCTATGGTCTTTTAAGAGAACATGGAGCTTAGATCTATTTATAGGCTACTTCATGTACATATATGGAAAAACGGAAATTTAGTATGCATAAGCAACCTAAGACGAAGCCATCTTCACAAACAGCAAACCGAACGAGCATTGCTAACAGGCTGGCTACAATGGCGACTGCGGCAGAAATGACTCCAGTTTTGGACGCAATTACCACCACTGTTGGGAAAGTTACTCAAAAACCGTAACCGCAGAGATACACCAGCGGCGACGCGATTCAAGCGACAGAGTGCAGCAGCAAGCGATACGAGCGATTGAGGAGACAAGAGTATGTCCGTACAGGCAGAAGGCAAAGCATTCAAGCATTCCCATTGGCTGTGGTCACTAACCTCTATACAGTCATTGGAATAGAAAGTTGAAAAGATTTCAACTTCAAATTGTCGCGCTCGTCGCGCAAATCGCTCTAGTCTCCAGAATCGCTTTTGTCTCTCGACTCAATACAAAGTCAATTACTTCCGTCGCTCGACTCGCTCAGATCGCCGCTGGTGTATTTCTGCAGTAATGCACTACTTATTACATGTTACTGTCATTTAAAAGTAATGCCTTACATTACAACATTACTTTTTTTTAAAAGTAAGGCATTACACTACTTTTGCATTACTTTTAGTTACTTTAGCCAAAATGGCTGGAAATAAGGATTTGTCTACAGTGCAAATCTATGAGGTGGCATGACTTTCACCTGCCATCCACAAGTCGTTTTGGAAGCCTGCAGACTGAAAACCAAGATTTTCAGGAATTGCGTCTTACCCACATACAATAAGGCCTAAGAAAAATAAAAGTTTGGTTCCGGTTGGTTGTCACCCTGCAAACACATACAGTTTGGGCCCACATGGGTCTCACTTGGGCTAGGTGGGCTTCGGGTGGGCATGGGCTTTGAGTGGGCTTTTTTGTTGGGACCCACAGGGGCAATGGGTAGGCATTGAATGGGCTAAATTAGATGTTTAAGCCATCACATACATTTTTTTCAGGCAAATCCGAGGGGGTCGAGTGGGAGATTTCTCAGAACTTTGCTGATTCCAGCTGGAATGACCCCTAAATTAACATGGGCAATAGGTGAACTTTGTTGTTGGGCCCCACATGGGCTGTTGGTGGACATTAAATGGGCTATTTAGCATGGGCAATAAGTGGGCTTTTTTGTTGTGCCCGACAGGGGCAATGGGTGGGCATTGAATGGGCTAAATTAACATGGGCAATAGGTGGGCTTTGTTGCGCATGGGCTGTTGGTGGGCATTAAATGGGCTATTTGGCATGGGCAATAAGTGGGCTTTTTTGTTGGGCCCCACAGGGGCTTTGTTGTTGGAGCCCATATGGGCAATGGGTGGGCATTAAATGGGCTAAATTGAGCATGGGCAGGTAATGGGTTCCAGCAAGGCTCCACAATTTTTGTTTTGTTTTTCAAAGTTCTTCATAATAATCTTGGCCTTCAAAGTATATGTTTTTGTCTATGTCTTATCACAGTGTCTGTTTTGTCTGCTGCCATCTGCTGGTCAAAGAACGTAACAACAGTGCAATGTAAGAAAACAAAAGGGTCTGAAAAATCTTGCCCATATTTTACCAATAAAGCAACTTAGAAATCTAGACGCCCCTAGGGGTTAAGCTCGCTAGGCTACCAATAAAGCACTTTAATTCTACAGCATATTGCTATATATTAATTATGATTTTGACAAGCATTATGCAGAATGCTCAATCATGATTACATTTCTACCAGGACACGCCCACCCCCATGTCTGGTAGAAATGTAGTGCAGGGTTGAGGCCATCTTGAAACTGGCATTATGATTGAGCATTAAGCAGTCACACTTAGGAAATTATTTGAACTAGAAATATTCATCATGCTTCTTTAAATCATAATTAATATATAGCAATATACTGTATAATTACAGTGCTTTATTGGTAAATTATGGGCAAGATTTCCCAGCCCTTTTTGTTTTATAACATTACGCTGTTGTTACTTTTTTAGACCAGCAGATGGCAGCAGACAAAACAGACAATGTGATAAGATATAGAGAAAAACATATACTTTGAAGGCCAAGATTAATATGAAGAACTTTGAAAAACAAAGTTTTTCCAAGCTTGAAAGATTGATACACTGCTACTGTACATGGGGTTAAAAGGGCGTTCCAGTCATCAAGGATGGATTACTGTAAGGGCCTACCGGGCCCAGGCCCAGGGGCCCAATAGTCCAGAGGGCCCTAAAGCCCAATCCTCTAAATTTCCATTCTCATGTTGTGTAAAATCACACTTTAACAACTCTATTTTCACATATTTTCAGGGGAAAACACCTGAATGCCCAACAATATAGGGTCTATAACATATGGAGGGGGGCCTTTTCTTGTTGTCTGGCCCAGGGGCCCATGGAGTCATGATCCGTCCCTGACAGTCATCAAGTGCCCACATGGTTAATTTGAGGCCTGAAGTAGAGGGTACCGTAAGGTCATTTTGTCTCAAAGCTGTTTTTGAGTCCCTACTATTTTATCTTTTAAAGTCTGAGCGCCCTAAATATTTTGGAATACACTGTACAGTTCCCAAATATTACGGCAAATCAATTATAACTCCCAAAGCATACATAGTGTCCAAGTTCTGGAACCCCAAAATGGCAAGACTCTTCATCATGCTTTTCACAAATTCAGTTTTTAAGGCTTAATATAGCCAAAAATAATCAAGGCATGCCATTTGTAAGAACATCATCTGGTAGACGGGTCATATTGAGGGGCCATGGTGATTTTTAGGCCTGTATCTTCCTTGAAACTAAAAGCAGAGGTGTCAAAATTGGCTTGTAAATTTTGTATGCAATTCACAGGCTTGAAAAGTGGGCATGGCACCCCAACTTTGGAGGGCTTCATCTCTGCAACTGTTGGACGTAGGGTGCTAATACTTGGGATTTTTTTCAATTGACATCAAAAGGTACCTGTATGTGAGATATCGGGTAAATCGTAGAGGGTCATGTGGGGAGATTGTAGGGAATCATGTGAATTGACATGGAATGACCCAATTAGGCCACATAAATTGTACATTGTACAACAAATACATGTTTTGCATGGAAATATCTGAAAAGCTGAAATGTTATAGGGTTGGGCGATATGGAGAAAAAGTTTGTGCAACAGCTCAACTTTGATGAGTTAGTACATTACTTTGCAAGAAGGAAGAGAAACTTTTTTAGAATTTTGTAAGGGGGCCTTTGCATTACCATAGTTGATATGCAATACTATTAGTATTTTTTTTTTTTTTTTTTTTTAAATTGAAATGTACAAACAGATGAGCACAACGAAGTTTGCAATAACCTAAAAGAAAGCAGGCATATTCCAGTGCAACTCCTGCAGGATAGCAAAAGCAAGAAGCAATGCAAACTGCGTGGGAAATCTCCACCCCATTTACATTACATGGAAATGGATAGACCTCTAGACCAGTGGTTCCCAACCTTTTTCTTAGGGGACCCATGTTTTTACTATTTTAAGCTTTTGGTGACCCAACCACGTGAGCGCCCGCACGAGACGGAGTCACAAGATGCCCTCCGTTTCCTGCGATAACTTATTTTAGTTATTTTATTCCTCAATTCGTCTTTGGTCAAATATAGAATTAATGTTTAATGTAGCACTTACAATTTGTTGCGTCTATGCATTTATTAGTTAAATGCTTTGTCTTTTATTCAACATGGGCTATATATATTTAAAACGAAACCCCTTGAAATCAAGAGGGCTCCGCGACCCCCTGTGGATCTTTGGCGACCCATAAGGGGGGTCCCGACCCATAGGTTGGGAACCACTGCTCTAGACTACATTTTGCGCCGTTTCTGCTGCTTGCTGACTGACAGGCTTTTGTCTGCTGCCTGTGTAATTGACTGCAGAGAAGATCTCGAGTGCACGAGCTGGATTACTTAACAAAAGGTTGGTAAACATCTGATACGAGTGTACTTTGGCTATTGTTATTTCTGCAACTATGTTATTACTGCATCATGTTAACCAAAAGGACAGGGACTGTTGATGTAAATGAACGAGTTATCTGTCGTTAGCTAACTTTGGTTAGCTAACTTTGGTTAGCTAACTTTGGTCGTTAGCGAATTTTGGTTGAAACTTTGGATATTGATTCCATCTTTAAGTGTTAATTTCGTCAGATGAGAAAAGTGTTTGTTTGCAACACCATACAGAGAACAGCTTTTGCATCTTGTTTTATTAGATGAATGAGGTGCTGTCGTTAGCAACGTGGTTATTATCTTCAGTAAGGCAGATGACCTGTGAAATTCGTGAAGGTTAGCAATATTTTCAAGGCCAGAGGATCTGGGCTCCCATTAGCAATGTTTGTGCCAGTCAGGAACACCTTGAGAAGCGCAAAGGTGAGGGCTGGCGGGGGAAGACTTAACGGCATAGCTGAGGGATCGCTTGTACTGTGCCTAGAACTAGGGTGACCGGACAGTCCCGAATTTTAAGCTGCTTTCCCGAATCCCGAATCTGCCCCCAAATGTCCCAAAAAACCATACTGCAGCAGAATACCAACATGTTGTCTGGTAAAACCTTAAACTATGCTTGGCTACTGAGTCCACTGCAATTGTTCTAAAAGAAGTCAGCCGACTGAGTGCTAATTAGAGGCTGCACGCGCAGCTCTTGTCAGTCTATGGCTGATTTTACCCCTAGTAACAGAGAACGGGAAAAAAAACGTTTGACTTTGGTTCTCTAAAGGTTTGGTTATAACCAAACCAATAATCTACCACTTAAAAACGTTCCTTTTGGTTACGGTACAAACCAAACAAATACTAACGTTCTTGGACTTTCAGGGAACTACTCATATGAAACGTTAGCTAGTAGTTACGCTGCTACCAATCCACAACGTTATGTTAAGTTGTTTTTCGGTTGTTTCCGGCCTAAGTAAGGTCAGCCTATGCCATTTTTTTTAATTCATTTCTTATAATTTATTAATTATTCATTACCATTATTGCACCAAAGTGCAAAGAGTGAAATGCAAAATAGGATATATCATAGCCTATTTGCTTTTAATTCAGTGAAGGGACACAAACCTGCGTCTCCAAAGAATACAAAGTTAAATGTTTCATTCCAAATAGGCCCATTTAATTGTGTGTGTGTGTGTGTGTGTGTGTGTGTGTGTGTGTGTGTGTGTGTGTGTGTGTGTGTGTGTGTGTGTGTGTGTGTGTGTGTGTGTGTGTGTGTGTGTGTGTGTGTGTGTGTGTGTGTGTGTGTGTGTGTGTGTGTGTGTGTGTGTGTGTGATAGTGTCTAGCATGTAAGTTTGGCAGTAAAGAGTCCACATATTAAATGGTAGCTGGCCACTGCTTTTTATCTTGTACAAACTTGTTTGTCGTTGTGCTTGCAGTGTTTCTGACTACATTTGTACACAGACCTATAATCGATAAATAGCTCATTGAAGGCGATAAAGCATCAGTTTCAATGACAGCACAGCTTTTCATAAATTTGATTAAGGTAAAGGGGCAGTTCAGTGCGAGATATTGTCTTTTGGTAGGCCTAATGCTATTGAAAGCACCACAGATCAGGGTGTCTATAATGCAGACACATCTCTGCCTGTGACTTCAGTTAGGCTTATTCAAATGCAAATGCCCCTAGCTGTTGACTCACGGCTGACTGCCTTTGCTGCATCAGTTCTTGGCACGTTATGATTGGCCCTCACCTGAGAAGACCTACCCCCACAAAACTCCTGAAGAAAAAGAACCCATCAAATCTGCCATTTGAATGGAGCTGACCTAAACTGCTGGTAAGACCTCAAGCCATGTGAATTACATACTGTAGTGCATAGAGCATTGTTTGTGTGCACTGTGTGTGTGTGTGTGTGTGTGTGTGTGTGTGTGTGTGTGTGTGTGTGTGTGTGTGTGTGTGTGTGTGTGTGTGTGTGTGTGTGTGTGTGTGTGTGTGTGTGTGTGTGTGTGTGTGTGTGTGTGTGTGTGTGTGTGTGTGTGTACGGTATGCAGCAGTTTAAGGGGAGGGGGTGTATTTATCTATCTATTTCTAAGTGTGTGTGTGTGTGTGTGCGCGCGTGTGTTGCAGCAGGCTGTGTGGAGCTAGAGTGGCATGGGGGTGGGGGTGTATTTCTAGTGTAGATTCATTTACTGCTAAGTCTTTGACATGCATTGTAGTTCATTTTATCCATTTTAGTATACCAGCCACAGGCACAAGTTACCATCAAACCTTCCTGCTCGATTGAATGCAATGCTACTGTCATACTATGTATCTTCTTAACTCATCAGTTTTAATCCTGTGTGTATTTTTGTCAAGTATGTTTGTAAACTGAAATTGTGTGCTTACATTTATGTTGGTGTTGTAATCTGTGTTGGTGTTGTTGTATCTAAATTTCCCCACTTTTCATTGCGACAGGTACAAATTGCTTGCATTATATTATTGCATGTTACTGCAGTACAGGCTGTGCGAAACGCAGCAAGGAGAGACCAGGCTCAGGCAGAAGACAACACCATGGACCTCAACACATTCCACACCCGGTGGAGATGGACGAGTGACCTGACCTGAGATTTCGTTTTCTTTTCAGATCTACACCTCCACCACCATCATGTACGTTTTTTCAGTTATTTGATGTGTTAACATGGGTTTATGTTTTGAAATTATATGCATAAGAAGCCCACTATTAAAGGAATGACATTAGTGTCATCTTTCTATCCAGATATGTCAATGCCTCACAGCTGTGAAGCTGCCACTCCCTCCCAAACTCATGGCACAGCACCCAGCCATTCGGAAGATTTGAGGCACAAACATCATCCATTCAAAAACATCTGGAATGGTAAAGAGGAGGGGGCTTCTGGTATTGCTGTTGTTATAAAGTGTATGCGCTCCGTGTACTTGTTGATGTCCATACAGCAAAAGTGTTTTGAGCTAAAATGAATTTCAATTCCACCTGTAGTCCTGGAGGAACACAAGAAGACCCTTTTCAGGATAACAGAATTCATAAAGTACATGGTAAGTAGGCCAACTACACACATATTCACATACAGTATGACGTGTATATTATGTTCCTACACTAAAATGAATTATATCACAAATTTAGCCATGGAAGAGCACATGGGAAGATAGAGGTTATGGAGAGGAAGTCCATGACTGCCATGGCTTTGAACATGCCACGACCTGCTGTTGGTTCAGTGCAGCAGAAAGCATGAGCTGGTGGAGCTAGACAGAAGCCTTAAGTTAATTTGTAGTAGTAGTAAACACCATTCTATTTTTTTGCTATGTTGTTAATAAAAATATCCTCTTCCAGACACAACAAAAAATAAGTTCACAGGTGGTGTCATACTTTGGAGGTATTGCTCTAAAAAATTGTGTTTTTTTTTTTTTTTTCATGACGCCACTTTGGATGGATTTGCACGATGCATGCCACACTGCATTGAGATTTGAAAAGGCATTATACAGATAAAGGGGCAAAACACCATCCCAATTTTTAGATATATTGTTAATAAGAATATCCTCTTCCAGAAACAACAAACAGCAAGTTCACAACCGCTGTCATATATTGGAAATATTGCTCCAAACAATGGTGTATTGTTTCCTTCCCATGATGCTGACTTCCTGGAACTATTTTGGAACTATGCCATTGGCTCCATGAGCAAAAATCAAGGGGATTGGCCACCTTCTTAGGATGGAATTGGGGGTTAAGTCAGAAATACTGAAATACTGAGCTGAACAAGTATAAAATCACCTATTTGGTATCAGAGATTTTAGGTTTTAGTGTACACTGACTTGGCTATTCATTTTAGGTGTAGTAAACCCAATTTTTCTAAGGTAACAGGGCTTCTAAGGTACACCTGCATGTCACACAGGAATGAGTTTTTAAAATTCATCATAAAAATAATGGGGCAAAACACCATCCCAATTTTTAGATATGTTATGAATAATAATATTATCTTTCAGAGACACCAAACAGCAAGTTCACAACTGGTGTCATACATTGGGAATATTGCTCCAAATAATGGTATAAATTCGTTTTTGCCCATCTTTGGACCTCGGCATCTCAACAACCATTGGACCCTTATATTAAATATGATGTGATGTGAAAGTCATGGAACATATCTGACCATGTACCAAGGATGAACCTTGAATGTTGAAATTTGAGGTTTTTATGGACATCTGAAAACCCTTGCAATTTTAATTTCAAAGAAAAGTAGAGGGCCAGCATTAAGGTGTAATTTGACATACAGTGCTGATGTAATGTATGCTTGTCAGGTCTATGTCTCTTAGCCCTGAAAAAATAATGGACCCACCACAAATAGTTTTGGAGATAATTAAGTCTGAATATGGTCACTCAGGCAGTGACACCAAATCAGGGGGAGGGGGTGTCCTTATTTACAGATCTTTTGGGGGAAAAGTATGCACAGCTGAAATCTGCAATGGTGGATATGTTCCATTGGACGTTTAAGCCATCACATATATTTTTTTCAAACAAATCCGAGGGGGTCGAGTGGGGACCATTTGCTGATTCCAGCTGGAATGACCCCTAGGCTATCAGAATAGCTGAATGATCTTTTTAGGACCTACATTTTGAAGTGACCCTTCGAAGGAAAAAGGTTCCTCAACCCTGCTTTTGAGGAAAAACTTCAATGTGCTTGGCCAATCTGGTTATTTAATGGTATTCTGAACTAAAACAAGGATTGTTCAAGGAAGTTCAAAATAGACCGTCTCTGGTTAAATTAGTTCTACACCAAGCCTTTAGATGGCAGTAGAACTAATTCGCACAATGCAAATTTCACACAAAAGCCGCCCACAAAGAAGCCATCAACCGTGGTCAACAACACGTTCCTGATTGAACAGAACCACGCGCTGCCTGTGTCTTTTCACAGTTAAAGTTTCTTGGCGATTTTGGGGAAAAGTTACTCACATACCAACTGAAATGAGCTTCACATACATGTAAGTACATTTTACTCAACTTTACCCAATCTTCGACACAATTTTCCTATGTACATCCTATATAATTCATTCTGTCCAACAGACAGCCTAGTCTATTATCTGCTCAAATGCCCATGTGGCTTGGCCTATGTGGGCAAGACCACAAGGGCACTTAAGGGTAGGATGGCTGAGCACAGACGCAACATGGACATGAAAAGTTCAGTGGCAGTCCACTTCAAAGAGGCCCAACATAATGTGTCTGCTCTAAAATACATGGGAATCGAGATGGTAAAAATGCCTAGGAGGGGAGGCAATATTGACAACTTACTTCTCAAACGGTTTTACACCCTTTTACACCCTGGATACTATGGCACCAAGGGGCATGAATGAGGACTTCAGCATTAAACCATTCCTGTAACAGGCCTAGTGACTCTGTGATTGCCGGTTGTGTGTACGAAAAACTAAACTAAATTACACACACTACTGAATACTCTAAATGTTTTTTGGTTCTTCTGTTTGTCCTTTGAAAAGGTGTAGGCCTATTGACTGTAATGAAGATTTTAACACAATGATGTACTGTAGTCTCCTTGATGATAATGGGTCATTTCACGTGAAATCAGACACTTTGGGACCCGACCGACCCGGATTTCGATCATACTTGGTGTGCCTTTTCAGTAGCAAGGTAGCACCCCAGAACTGCATTGGTTTGAATCTGACACTAATATTAAGGGAGAAACAGACTAGGAAAGGTTCACATGTGAGGGTAGGACACTATACATTCAGCCTTGAATATATCAGACAGTGTTAGTCACAAAAAGATGCCTGTGGTGTTGTTTGAAAGCTCTTTTCTGGCTCTACATATTACACAATCAGCTTGGAATACAACTACTCTCAGAATATGAATTATGATAAATTGAAAAATTAAAAATTGAATATCTAAAAAACTCATATTTTAAAATGGCCAGTTCCTTGTCCAAACGTAGCCAAGAACATCCATTGCCAGTTTGACACAACAGAGATGTACCATCATGAAGCTGAGAACCTGTTGAAAAGGTTTGAATCTGCAAGAACTATTCCAGGTACTCAAAAACTACACAGCTTCTGCCCATTGTCAATGGACACAGTGGAAGTTAGGCCATTTTCAGCATTCAGAGAAGGCAGGGTTGAAAGAGTGAGCTCAGTAAAGGAATGTGTTACATTTTCAAGCATCAAAGGGTATGTTGTAGCTGTATATGATGGCAACTGGTGGCTAGCATGTGCTGAGGAATGTATGCCGAGCACTGGAGAGGTGAAACTGAACTTCCTGCATCCTCATGGGCCATCTCCATCCTTCACTTTTCCCTTCAGACCAGATAGACTTGTCATGGATCATCAGGATGTGCTTCTGGTAGTGGAACCTGTAACTGCAACGGGACGTACTTATACATTATCTACAAAAGACACAGATGTTGCTTCAAATGCACTGGTAGAGTACAAAATGAGAGTGTAGCCATTGATTATCTCTTTAAAGTACGGTAAAGGGAAGATGGCACAGGTACACAGAGAAGGAATCAAACATTCACATATCATCATTTGGTGTGTATAAATGGACATCTGCCTTAGTTTCTGAAACCTGGGACCATGGACACTGACCATTTTTGTTTTGTTTTTGTTTTGTCATGTGATGCTACTATGGTATTACCATATTATTAGTAAGTGGTCTGTATGACGCCATATTTGTGAGTCAAATTCTCTCTGAAATTAATATTAAACCGAACACCAGCATTTTAGGTGCTGCTCATGACATTGCCGGCTACGTTTGGACAAGGAACTGGCCATTTTAAAATATGAGTTTTTTAGATATTCAATTTTTAATTTTTCAATTTATCATAATTCATATTCTGAGAGTAGTTGTATTCCAAGGTGATTGTGTAATATGTAGAGCCAGAAAAGAGCTTTCAAACAACACCACAGGCATCTTTTTGTGACTAACACTGACTGATATATTCAAGGCTGAATGTATAGTGTCCTACCCTCACATGTGAACCTTTCCTAGTCTGTTTCTCCCTTAATATTAGTGTCAGATTCAAACCAATGCAGTTCTGGGGTGCTACCTTGCTACTGAAAAGGCACACCAAGTATGATTGAAATCCGGGTCGGTCGGGTCCCAAAGTGTCTGATTTCACGTGAAATGACCCTAATATCAACCTTGTGATTGGTTAGACACCTCATGTGTACTTGAATTTATGATGGCCATAGGGCCTGATGTGTTCTCAAGTACTCTGGATGGATCTCTCTGTACACCCTAGACTTCATGAGCATACAATGATGTTTTGTTTTTTAAACTTAAAAGTATATGCTTGTAGGTGTATATAAATATTCTGTATATATTTTGTAAATATGTTTGGACATTTGATAATGCCTCATGTATAATGTATTTGTAAATATTTCTGTACACTTTGGGAAGCACTTGGTATCTGGTGTAGGCCTACCATCCAATCGGAACCTGTTTGATGTAACATGTGATTCACTTTACCTTTAAATATGACATGTGTCTACCTCAATTCAAGTCTGATGAAGAGCGAAAGCTCGAAAGCGCTCACTTGAGAAAAATAAAAAAAGCAACACGGGAGCAGTGTGCGGACATTCTTCTTTATTTCTACAATAGCCTACTTTGGCCTTTTGTCATGCACCTGCGTCTTGGATGTGCGCACCACTAACATACTGATAGTCTATTATCTTACCTATGTCTACTTTCAGCTGGTAGCATGGGGCGCTTAACCACTGGTCTCCTGTGTTTTAACTGTGACCAAGCTATACGTAATGCTGGCAGGATAATTACATTTAATTCTACTTACTGGTTGGTGACATCAACTTTTTTGTCTCTCTTTTTTTTTCCACCCCGTAACTTCTACAGGCCCATGTAACTGCTGCAAGCCTGGCCTCTGCCTCTGGGCATGGTTTCTTTGCTGAAATGTGGGTTTTTTTTTCTTTTTTCCGTATTGGCCACAATATAGCATATAGCTGCCATAGCTGCTGAAATAGCAATACATGTAAACAGTCAATCAATCAATCAACATATTTAACTGCTGCTGGGCAAGTTTTTTCATTAACTGCTGCTGGGCAAGCTTTTTCATTAACTGCTGCTGGGCAAGTAAATACTCTGTCTCTCGCTTCTTATCTTTTACCATCAGGCATTACCGCAGTTTCATAACTAATGTCAATGATATTCGTTAATCCTTATTCACATTTGGTGACCTAATAGTCTGTTTCGGGGGGTTGTAAGATGCCCCGTTTCCAACTAAAGTCAATTGTTTGGGCTGCGTTTTTGGTATGGTCTGTTTGGGGGGTATGTTGCCTTTCCAGCTAAATGGAAGGCACTCCACCTGAGGATGCTGCTGTTCCCTGTCTTGGCTTCCATGGAGCTCATGGAGAAGCCGGGGAGCTTCCTCCGAACAGAGCCATACCGCCAAACACAAAATGTGCAATCAGAAATAAAGCTTCTGAAATGTATCTCTGTTTCTCGTGTCATTTTTGACTAGAGTGGATCTGACAGAAATGTAGATTACCACAGGCTGTACATTGCAAAATGATTCAAGATGTATTGTTTACGCTGCAAATGTGTAGCAAATCACTAATTTGGTTTACATGTCAGTCACAAAAATACTGAAAATTTCCCATTAGTGAGATCAAGAAAATGCACAAGTCCAAATTGTTGTCCCATTTATTAATCCAGTTTATTAAAGGTTAATGATCGAACACCATTGTATATTAATCCAAAACGAGAGAAAGGAAACATGCATGCATGCATGACAACCAGTACTTAGCCTTTTGTATTTGTTACAAAAAGAAAAGCATACTGTAGAGTAAAAAAAAACAGAACACTACATGTGTTGATATGAAAAAAGATTTTCATTCTCATAGCTACATTGCGTAAATGACATGTGATGTAAGCAATGGAATTCAATGGAAGGATTCCACCCCTCTGGCAGGAAATTAATCCCAAGCCTACTGCCATTACAACATTTAATCACCATCTCAACATCTTGATCACATACCTGTAAACACCACTACAAGAGTAATACCAGAAAGAAACGTAACCATTATACAATTGCAGACCAAGATAATATATAATGAAAACATCAGCACACATTTAATCTTTCAGAGAATCCAAAATACAGTAGATTTTAACAACTGAAAACATCTAAATGTCCACAATAACTGATAATGAAATCAAACGTCTGACCAAGAACAATCACAAAACTTCACACAACGTTCTTTGTTACATAAAGGGAATATTTAAAACAATCAAACCAGCACAAAATAAAAGAACAAAAATCCATTTAGATATATTGATTCTATTTACACACCACCTCACTATTGTTACAGGTGCATTTTAGAAAATAAAAATATTCGTATCCAGTAAATGAGAAAAGGGTCATACTATACTCATAGTAGCCATGTAGCATCTGAGATGGTATGCACTGTCAAGGAAATATTAAAATAATGTTTATGATATACCTCTCATCTGATTTATGTTGAATCCCAGGTGTTTGTTTCTTTGCTGTGTCTGAATGGACACCACAGTAATATACGCTAGGCCCCCACACTGGCTATGTTCAAGAAGCACCTTAAATCCCATCTGTTCACAGAGGTATATGGACTTTAACGGCACTGGCCCTTCCCCCTGACCCCCCCTAATATATACAGAGAACTTGGGTTCTCAGTCCTTCCTTCTCATCATCGTATTGTTGCACTATTTGATATTAAAAGATTTCTTCAGGCTTAACAGTGCATCCTGCATTGTGAGCTTCCTCCACTCATTTGGGATATCTGCAGGTTCGGCATTTTGATCTTCGGCCAGTTCCTTATTGAACTCCTTCATCACATATTTCCAGTAGTCTGAGGCCTCAGTGCTGGCATCTCCTGCTATGTCCCAGTCTGGGTAGATCTCTCTGTACGCCTTATAGGGGTGCCATTCTCCATTTGTTTCTGCACTCCTGAATCTACTGTCACTGTTCACTAAAGTTGTGCATATCTCTATCACTAGTTTCTTGGAATCATCCCATCTATAACGTCCAAGACCTTGAGATCTGTGCATGCTGGAGAAATGTTTGGTGTGGCCCTGTCCTCCTGCTTCACAGGGTGTCTTACAGAAGGGACACTGGTGTCCACATCCACACAAACGGGAGAAGAGCAAATCATGGGGCTTAGTGGGCAGCTGCTCAATTCTCTTAGTGATATTCTCACTGCTAATTCTGTTGTTGCACTCTTGAACTAAAGACTTTTCGATATCCTTGATGGAGTGTTTGAGGTTGGAGGTAAACTGGTCCATGTCAGCATCACGGAGAAACAAGAATGTGTCCAAGGAGTCTCTTGGGATGACCAGCTGATCCTGGAGGTGTGAGCAGAACTGCTGGATGAAGCCCTTGATGTCATCGATTCCTGCTAGGCTAGTTATTGCATAGTTTATTTTCAGCACAATATCAGATAGGAGTTTTTTCTCCAATTGATTTATCTGGCCACTTGCAGACATTTTCAGGATTATTTGGTCCTTTATCCAGTCCTTCACAAATGTCTCATATGATGTTGTGTAAGTCTTGTACATCTCAAATGACTCCTTAAGAAGTAGTTGTTTTAAAATCTCAGACTTGAAGTTTTTTGGTGTGTTGTACATCACTCCCTCATCTCCTGTCTTCATTTGATCTGCTACTGCCTGCCCAAGGTGTTTAGACACATAGTCCTGCACTGCAGGCTTCACACACGTCTCTGCAAATTGTTGAGCATTCTTCAAACATTTGTCTTTTTCATGAAAAAGTGACAGGAAACTTGTAAGAAATGTGTTTTTACATTTCTGCAGACATTCCTGTGGACTATTGCGGATATTGAATTCATTGTGTTCTTCTTGGAGTTGTGTTGCTGCACACCCTATGATGTGAAATTTAAGATGAGCTTCACATTCATCAGAAATCTTCTGATCTTTTATTCTTTCATCAATATAATTGAGAATCTCTTTGATGGATGTGTCATTGTAATCTGTGTTGCCTATCTTCATGGTGTTTATATGCCTCTTCACAAGATCTTGACAATTTGTGATGATGTCCTGACATAACTCTTTTTTTTCTTGAAGGAAAATTGTTCTATCCCGGTTTATAAGGGCACTCCACAGTTTCTCTGATGTGGCAAACCACGCTGAAAGAATAATGAATGGCTTTTGTCCACTAGTCCTAAGGTTAACTTCACTTAACAATTTAGCAATGCGTCCACGCCTTTCAGCTAAATTTCCCATGAGCAGCAGGCCAGCATTCCGATAAACATCCGTCTGTTCGAGTTGACCGTTTGACAACTTAATTCCTGCCCACATTGTATCAAATTCTACATTGAGGTCATGGTCAGATAATTCAGCATTCCTTTTCTTACATTCCTCAAGCAGCTCCAATACTTTCTTCCCTATGGTTTCAGTTTGCTCTTTCTTGATTTTGTTCACCTTTTCCATCTCTTCTCTGATTTTAACAGCCTGCTTCAAACATTGCCTTACAGATTGCTCAGTCTCTTGCTTAAGGAAATGTACACTGTTTTGGAATTCCTGTCTGTATTGTTCAACTAACCGAACCTTGCTGTTCTTTTCCTGAAAGTATAGTTGAAGATGGTTCTGGACTTTTTGCTTTTCTTCATCTAATTTCTTTAAGGCCTCCTTCAATATGTCTTGGAGTGTAGTCTGTAATTGACTGATTTGGACATTTTTCTCAGTCACTCCAAAATTGGATATAATTGATGTCTTGGCAATGAGCCAGCTGTTCATCTCTGATTGGAATGTCCACTCCCAGCTGTTGTAGTGAGTGCATAAATCCAAGTAGGCATCAGCCACCAAACTGTTTCTGAAGTTGAAGATGAAGTTCTCAAATTTCACTGCATTCCACAAACTCTTTGTCCACTCCAGAAATTCTGTTGCATCATTGTTTGCTTCTTTGTCAGATTTGAAGAGAAGAATCAATTTTTTCTTGAGTTCATACACAGCTTCACTGTAGCCAGTATTCACTGGGGCCATTGGGGGAGTTCCATGCCAAAGTCCAGGGATGTAGTAGCTGTCATTCTCAGGATCATATTTCATCACATCAGTGAACTTTGTGTTGGCTTCTTTCTTCTCCATCTTAGCTGCTGCCTGAGTCATCTCATTGAGCTGTTCCACCAGCTTATTCCGATCTCTCATGTTTTTGTCATGAGCAGACATGTCTGACACGTTCTGATGCACAAACAGACATCTGGGCTTCTTCCCAACCTCCTTCATCCTCAGAAAGGCATGGACCGCAATCTGTAGAACATCCTTCATCTCTTGGTTGTTCTCCATGGCAACATTGATGATGGTGATGTCACTGAGCCCTATCACCAGGGTTGCTAGTTCATTGTCGTGTTCATAGCTTGTGTCCAGTGCTGCCAGCTCAGGTGATTTTAGGCCCTCTGTGTCAATGACCATGATGAAGTCACAGTTGAGCTCAGGTCTGAGTTCCTCAGAGACCTTCATCAGCAGCATGAAGGCTCCTCTGGTGCATCGTCCACTGCTGACAGCAAACTGCACCCCAAACATGGTGTTGAGAAGGGTGGACTTCCCAGTGCTCTGCACCCCCAGCACAGTCAACACTATGATCCTGCTCTTCTTGTCCACGAGCACATGCAGCTGAGTGAGGACATCTGATATCCACTTCATTGGAATGTTTGAAGTATCTCCATCCACCAGCTCCACTGGAAACCCATCCAGCAGCATCTGAGCACACAGGCGAGGAAGGTGCTGGATTTGGTTTCTGGCTGGGTCATTTTGTGGAAGGGAGCAAGCACATTCATAAATCTGCCCAAGCTCACGGAAGAAGTGCTCAGGGCCCAATGAACAGTTTGAGATCTGCTCATCTAAGCTTTTGATCAGCTCCTTGTTCTGAGGGTTATTGTTAAGACAATCTTTGTACTTCTGTCTCAGTGAAGACAGGTGATGTCTGGTGAGGGTGTCTAGCTGAATATTCAACCACTTCAGGAAGTACAGGCGTTCTTTCTTTGATTCTGAAATCCCGGCAATAAATTTGGCCATGGCTTCTGATATATCTTTCTGTTGCTGTTTCTTTCTCAGATCCTTTTCCTCTTCTGTCAATTTACTCCTGTAATCTTCTATGCCTGTCTCCTTATTAGCGTTTCTCATTCTGTACCTCTCTTTCTCCAACTGGCTGATTTGATTCCAGATGGTTCCATGCAAAGGCAGCTGCTCCTCCTTAAATGCCACAACGTCTTTCACCATTCTTCCAATTCCTTCAGCATTTTTTCTTGCATTCTGACATTCATTGGAGTCCTCATCTACTAAAATACCAATCCGTTGGGCTACAGCTGCCACATTAAACATACTGGTTGTCATCGGGTCTTTTCCCAACACTCCTCTTACATGGAAACACAGCATGTTGACAAAATCAGAATCATTCTGTTTTTTTCTGATTACCATATTTCCCTTCTCAATGCTGTATTTTCTGCAAGTCTCCTTGAGTTTCTCCACATTATGGTCCTTCCTCTGAGAGTTGGTGACCAGGAACAGCTCTGCTTTTCTCTCTCTGCTGGTGAAAAGACTGAAGTCACCCTCCAGGTCATCACTGAAGATGAAAACGGCAGCTGAGATCTGACAGAGGAAGGACACCTGAGCTTCAAACAACCTACTGTCTCCTCTCAGGTTGGCCACAGCCACTGGCTGAGTGAATATATCATTGTTTTTGTTCCCACAGGGCAGATACCAGCTGACTTCAACCAGCCCATCTGAGATTTTCCTGCGTACATCGCCACACTCTAAGTTACGGTGGATGAATGGTTTATTGGACTGAGATGGATTGCTGAGCAAGTCATTCAGAGTTTGAGATTTGGACAAACTACTCTCTCCTGCCCTGACGAAAGACACCATGGGAATTTCCATCTCCACTATCCTGCCCTCTACAAATGCCACCTCATCTGATGATGAAAGAGGTTTGTAATTCTTCACTAGATCTCTCATGGCCCATAGCAACAAGGTGCTCTGCTGTGTGTCACAGTTTGGCAGCAGCACAGGAACAGCAAACTGGCACAAGGACATTTTGGAGACCATTTCCTGTTGAAGGAAAGGATCTGCACAGTGGAAAAGGGCAGTGATCAAATCTAAAGGATTAATGGCATTGGAATCACCCTCATCATCATCCTCCTCATCTTCGGTAAAACCAGAACTATACATTAACTGGTTTTGGGAACACTGTATGTCTCTAGCGTCATCATCATTGTCAGTGAAACCTGAACCATACATTGTTTGTTCGTGTGTATATTGGTTGTTTCTTGCATTTACATTTGACATAATGAGTTTTTTTAAGAAACTCCATGGTAGTTGTTGTAGACCTTGTGGTGGTGTGTCAGACATTGTTTTGCTGTTGATCTCCAGGACTGAGCTGAGCGTAAGGTTCCCGTCCGGCAGATCCTTCAGGCCCAAATCAGACAGCAGCTCAGGAAGAAGCAGCCCTACAATAAGAGTGAAAAGTTTATTTATTAAATGCTTGTGTGCAGTGGCGTGTGCAGATATTTTGTGAGCAGGTGCTCAAGGATAAGCGGCAGTGGTGGACGAAGTACACCAGTTATGTACTTGAGTAAAAGTTACCTTGCATTGAAAACTACTCAAGTAAAAGTATTCACCTCACTTTTTTACTTGAGTAAAAGTACAAAAGTATTTGCCTTCAAAAATCCTTAAAGATCGCCTCTCAACGTAATTTAAATAATATTGCCGTGTTCCCAATTGTTATTGAATGTGTTACGCGTTGGTCCTGTTTTAAAAAACGTTCTGGTTGCTTTGTTTCAAGACGTTTTTGCAAGCTGGCAAGGTGGCTTGTGGAGAAACGAGAGAGTGTTCCGTGTTTCTCGTGGAAATGCGTCTCTGATTGGCTCACTCCTCCTGCTCTCAAAGAAACGCGTCTCTGATTGGCTCAGTCCTCCAGCTCCTGGAGGGAATGTAATGGGATACAGAGTCGCCACTTCCCCGGGTGGTACTGCACTATAGGGGCGCCAACGGAGGCGTGCAGGCTCCATTCAGGGCTGTGCTCTTTCGACAGCGACCCCTAGGCGAGCTGTAGGCACGGAGCAACCGGAGTGAGCAGGCTTTATGTATGAGGCTTTGTGCTGTGTGTGTACCTGAGAGTAGCAACCAGCTGATAGCTAAGCTAAGCTATGTTTCGGGCCACCAGACGTTGCTTGTTTTGAAAACAAGCAGAAAAAAATTACTCGACATGTTTTTAGATAAATGGGTCGATATAAACCTGTGTGGGCAACGCCTTCTTTCGACGTGACGAAACACAGAAAGGCTTTCGTGATTCGCTCGTTTCTCTGCATTATTGATGTAAATTGGGAAACACCGGGAAACACAGCCAGGAGAGTTGACGCACCGCTATGAGAGCCTTGCAAGTGAGTTTAACTTGGGGTGACCGTCCGATCTTCGAAAGGAGTGAGTAAAACTGAGTTTTATCGGAAGTTGGCCTTTAAGTATTAAAAGTAAAAAGTAAAAACCTAAAAATTAAGCCTTGCAATTTTAATATCTAAGTGTTGTAGTTTGGTCATATCTAATTACATATCCTCTAATTTGCACAAGCTATACCAACATATCAGAACTAGGCCAACAGGCCTCAGAAACACTGTGGTGTAAGTCCATGGATGTTATAGCATCAGAAGTTCATTATTACCTCTCTAAACATTTAATACTGACCCTAATATCCCCAAAAGAACACATGAAAGGGCCATTAATATTAAGAAAGATTAGGCTGAAAATGATTATATGCCTATTAGAACAACTACTAAAAATGTTACAATATCCCAGCCATAGGCCTACAGTCCAGTATAGGCCTCCTTATTTGTGACAGCAAGGAGTTAGAGTATAAAGTACTTTATGTTTATTTTTTGTTATAATTGTGATTTTGGTTTGGTTTTGGACACCACTTATTATTATTATAATTATTATGATTATTGTTATTGTTGTTGTTGTTGTATTTGTTGTTGTTGTTGTGTTATTATTATTATTATGTAGTGTTTGGTTATGTTAAGGTTGGCTTACAGGCCTATGTATGGACAGACAGACTTCTTGCGATTCTAAGCTACCTGTAAAGATAGGAACATCATTCTTACCACATTCAATACCAGCCGTTTTTTGGAATTGTGGCTATAGACTTCCAGCCAATTTCATCATTTTTTTGTCATTTTTTGAACAGCCACCGAATATTTTGTCTTAAACCTACAGACACATGTCAGGGCTTGCCCAAAATCTCGGCTGTCTGTATATTTTTACGGTTTGTTCCTATCGTATTCCATTCAGAAGTTATTCCACTTTAAAGGGACACTGTGTGGGATTTTTAGTTGTTTATTTCCAGAATCCATGCTACCCATTCACTAATGTGACCTTTTTCATGAATACTTACCAAACCATCAAATTCTAAGTATTCACTATGACTGGAAACATTGCACTTTTCATACATGAAAAGGGGGATCTTCTCCTTGGTCTGCCATTTTGAATGTGCAAAAATTGCCATTTTTAGCTGCAAAAATTACTGTACTTGGACCACACTAGAAAATATTGCTATTCTCTCTCTATATCTAAAGAAGAGGGAGGCAAAATGCATCCAGATTGTTTTGTTAATCTGATCGGCAACTACAGGATGAGGTTACTGGACTACCAGGACTACTGGTTGAGGTTATTGTGACTAACTTAGGGTTAAAACCTATTGAATGCAAGGGTGTACTTACTTATGCCTTGCTGTCCTGTGACTGTTTACATCTTATGGCAATGAAAATATGAAAACTTATAAATGTTTGGGTTGAATTAGTTAAAGCAGACTCTGGTTGTTCCTTCTTGTGATTTCCGGGAAGATCAGACCATGTTTTATGACCAATTTTGACAGAAAGGTAAGAAATTTCAAAGGGTGTACAAACTTTTTCCTGGGACTGTACTTGTTATGGTCTCTATTTGCTAGATGCCAGTGATTTGCAATAGCCTACATGATAAAACTTAATTGGAACACTTACTGTAACTGTCTGATCATGAAAAGGCTTTTTGTGCATGTGCAAATCACTGGGCCGATATTTCGCCAAGGTGTACTTTTTATTATTGTTTTTTACAACCTGACTTTGGTGGTATTGCCCATGCTTTTCATATCCACTGTACTGACTTGAATTTGGGGAAAGGATACATGTTGCAACGATGTTGCATGCAGGGTCATTCCACGCCAAATCTCCGAATCATCCCGCACGACCATCTCAGAATTGGCAGAAAAAAATCAAGGAGGTTCACAAACCTCCCAATAGGAAAAGTGCAAAATTATAGCTCTCAATTCCTCATAGTTTTGTCATAAAAATGTTTTTGTCAGGTACCCCCCTGACTTGTTTTGAACGGAGTTCTCAGAGAGCTCACTTTCAGATTGCCGTATCTAAAAAACTACTTTAAGTAGGTCTTTACAAATTTCAATTGGTAACATTTGGAACATGTACTTGTGAAATGTGGATTTCCACACATCCTCTTGTCATTTACCACCGTTTTCTGGGGGCTTAAAGTTGCTTGAAAAATTCTCACCTTTGAATTTGTGGGCATCTTTGAAGGACTGTGGTAAGCGCCGTTTTAAAGACAGCGGTTTGATATGGACAATGTATGTTCCCAACCATTCTGTGCATGTTGTGTTGAAAGACTGATCTTCTGCGATGAACAGTTTAGAAGATATGAAGTCTTTAAAATGGAAAAACTGAAACTTGGTGCCATCTTTGCCATGTTATAAAAAAAAAAATGTCACGACTCACCACCGTATTATCAACAGTTTTGGAGAGATTAGATGTCTGTTCTTAACATATCCAAAAACTGGGATGGTATTCTGCCTCATTTGGTCACAATGATTTTTTAAAAACCCAATGCTGTGTGACTTCTACAGCTCCTATGAAAAACTGGTATTGGGGGGCAACTTTGCCATGTTACACCAAAACAATGACAGCAATCACCACAATGAACTAAACAGTTTTGGAAAGATAGGATGTCTGTTTGTAACATATCCAAAAACTGGGATGGTGTTCTGCCTCAATTTCTTGTAATGACTCTTTAAAAACCCTTTGCTGTGTTACATCAGCAGCTCCTGTAAAACCGCCAAAGTCACATGAATTACCAGGGGTGGAGCTAAAGGGGGCTAGTAGGGCATTTGGCCAGGGCCCTCCTGAATTTTTGGTAGAGGCCATAATCATGACCTTTGCAGACTGTTGGGTGCCAATCTATTTGGGCTGACACTGTGAATGACAGGCAGTTTGACTTCGGCATTTTTGATACAAGAAATTTGACTTGAGTATTTTTGAAGCATGCAATGCGGCAGAGAAGAAGAAGCAGTTGAGTGATTTATATACCATTATTATTTTTCTTTTAGCTTTTAGGTAACTACATTTTTGGTAACTAAATCTTTGTGAATCAAAGGTTTGAATCAAAGGTTATGGCCATGAGTTTAAATCTCAACACTGTGTAAGTTACTATTTTGGTATTATACCATAGAGTATGTCTTCAATTGCAGTAGTGATAAATTAATTGAGCCATTCAAATTTGTTTAGTAGCATTGTTAACACAAAGTCTTAGTCAGGACGTTTGCTGAAATGTATTTCAACACTTGAATTTCTTCAACAAATCGCTTTTTGTTGGACTGGGAGTAAAATAATTCACTTTTACAGGTTGTGTATTTGCAAAACTTCCTGGTGTAATTTATATCTGTTTGCTGAGGTGTTAATTTGCTTCTACCACATGTAGACCTTTGCCATGAACCAATTAAATGCGCTAGGTTGCTCGGTCATGGTGAGGACTGGGGCGGGGCCAAGTTCTATGAACAGGTCACCTTTGTCATGGTTTTGTTTGGGGGGTGGGACACTTTTATTATCATGGAGAAGAGAGAAAAACAGTGATGATACAAAAGGAGGAGACTGTTCGTAAGGAGGTAACTTGACTAAACAGCTGTCCTGCCCCTCCAATCACCATGACTGAGCTACCCTGAGCATGGTGCTACTCCACTGCTATTCTCACTGAATGTTCATCACAGGTCAACTCTGCTGCAGAGATGAGCAATTAACACATCAGTATTTAATATATTATGTAATTCTGACGAGTTACCAAAAGTCAACACACATGTATATATGAGGTGAAATACAAGCAAATGTACAAAACTTAATTATGTGATGAAAAGTGTCACCTCATAATCAACTGATAATAATACACAGCAGGCCTCAGAACTGCATCAACATTGGTAAATGAGTCATTAAGCATTGTTATGAATTAGAATAAAATGCATTGAGATGTGGTGATAGTCAGGATAGGACTATTCTATGGAGATGTTTCAGTCATCCAACATTTCATCACTTTAATCCAGTATTTAGTTTTCAATGCCTAAAGATGAAGTTCACACACGTCTATAACTTTTGATTTACTGAAATGTAGTTACAGTAAAAGCTGAAAAAAAACTCTCACTCATCAGCCAGTTTTATTTTTCTGCCGTATTATATTGATATCGAAAATGCTCAAGTCAAATATCTTGTATCAAAAATGTCTGACTCAAAGTGCTCGAGTCATTCACAGTGGCAGAACAATTGTACATAGGGCCTCATGGCAAATACTGGTAGATAGGGCCCCCATGTAGCTTGCAAATATCAGAGTAGGGGCCCCACCTCAATAGAGCAGCGAGCTGCAGATGCCACACAGCCGTTTTTACAAATCCATTCTTTAAAACTGAGACAGAACACCACCCCAGTTTTGTAATATGTTAAAAACAGATATTGAGTCTTTCTAAAACTGTAAATGTCATAGTGGTGAGTTCTGTCATTTTTGTTGTATAACATGGCGAAGATGCCACTAATTTCAGTTTTTCATAGGAGCTATGGAAGTCACCCAACAGTGGGTTTTTGAAAAATCATTGTGACCAAATGAGGCAGAATACCATCACAGTTTTTGGATATGTTAAGAACAGACATCTAATCTTTCCAAAACTGTTGATAATATGGTGGTGAGTCGTGACATTTTTTTTTAATGACATGGCAAAGATGGCACCAAGTTTCAGTTTTTCCATTTTAAAGACTTCATATCTTCTAAACTGTTCATCGCAGAGGATCAGTCTTTCAACACAACATGCACAGAATGGTTGGGAACATACAGTGTCCATATCAAACCTCTGTCTTTAAAACTGCGCTTACCACAGTCCTGCAAAGATGCCTACAAATTCAAAGGTGAGAATTTTTCAAGCAACTTTAAGCCCCCAGAAAACGGTGGTAAATGACAAGAGGATGTGTGAAAATCCACATTTCACAAGTGCATGTTCCAAATGTTACCCCTTGAAATTTGTAAGCACCTACTTAAAGCAGTTTTTTGGATACGGCAATCTGAAAGTGGGCTCTCTGAGAAGTCTGTTCCAAAAGAGTCAGGGGGGTACCTGACAAAAACATTTTTAATGACAAAACTATGAGGAGTTGAGAGCTATAATTTTGCACTTTTCCTATTGGGACGTTTGTGAACCTCCTTGATTTTTTTCTGCCAAATCTGAGATGGTCGTGCGGGATGATTCGGAGATTTGGCGTGGAATGACCCTGCAGCCTCCCTTTGCAACATGGTGGCCAAGGCAATCCTCATGTAAAGATACAAAACAACCCTTTACACAAACCCCTTTTCCATAATGTTGAAGCAAATCATCTTTTTGGTAACAGGGGAATCTATTATAGACAAGGAATTTCTATCCCCTACTACTTCAGAAGCAATGTATTGAGGGGAAAGTAGGTTATCACAGAGTTGTGCGCCTGGATGGTTTGGAATAACCGCAGCATATTTAGGCTACCTCTGCACTTGACTCAAGAAACCAAACGCTACAAACGCGGCAATTATGTGACTCTATTGTAAGCTACAGCTATAGCACAGTAAGTCAAATAAGCAGTATATTAAGTATCAATTTGCTGATTATTCAGGTCAAACGCGAAGCCTGTCTTACAAATTTCGTCTCAGTGTCAGGCGAATGCAGCTTGTGAGCTAAACCCCCTCACACAACGAAAATGACGTGCATACTGTATTAATACACTCTAACAACGTTATTGGGTCATTCCACGCCAAATCAACAAGTGCCCGCGCACTTAGGTCTCAAAAAATTCTGAAAATATTACCAAGTGTACCCATGGTACTTAAGAGAAACACTGTAAATTTATTTGAATGTAAGATGTATACTCTCCGTGTTACAGCCAATTTTACTGGGGGAGGGGGGTGCCCATTTTGTTCACACTCTTTTTTTTGTCAAAGTTCACAAGCCCCTAGCTCAATAACTAAACCATGTATGAAGCTCAAATTTGGCATGCTGGTACATAGATAGGAATAGTTTGTTGCTAAACTGTCAGTTTTGGTCTGTATGATCGTGCATTGTCATAGCATTCCCTCAAAGATGATACAAATTGTACTGGAGTTTTTGGCTGTGCTCTGTTTAGGCCTTCAGAAGACATTTGTGCCCAACATAGNCTCTTGATTTTTTTCCCTTGTAGAGACAAGTAGGAACACTCTCATAAAAAGCTATAAATAGAAAGGAAATCCCAACAGTGTTTGAAAAGAAGACCTCACAAGTCTGACAAATCATTTGGGTGTCATTTTCAGAGCTCCAGAACCCCTTGTGGGATTGTCCACAGATTTTTATTTTATTTTTTTCTTCATTCTCCATGAATTCTTCTTTTTAAAAATGCCAATGAGACTTGTCTTATGTGATGTTTTCTTATTTAATTTCCACCCTGAACATGGGAACCATGCACATTGAGAGCAATATGTTTTCTATGCGTTTCTTCCGCTGCCATCTGCTGGTCAAAAAAAGTAACAACATGACTCTTTGTGCCTGACCTACTGTCTCTTTTGGTGTGTGAACCTGCTCCCACATTGAACGCTCGTGGGTCATTCCAGCTGGAATCAGCAAATTTTGCGAAAATCTCACACTCAACCCCCTCAGATATGCCTGAAAAGAAATTATGTGATAGCTTAAACATCCAACAGATCATATCCACAATTGTTTTAGCGACATTGCATGAGTGACCATGTTCAGACTCAATTATCTCCAGAACTACTTGTGTCAGATTCATTATATTTTCAGGGCTAAGAGTGCCAGACCTGAAGATCATATATTACAATTTGCAGCACTGTAAGTCAAATCACACCGTAATAATGTGCCTCTACTCTGTGTAGATATCATATGTTCTAGGGTTTCCAAATGTCTGTAAAAACCTCAAAGTTCTACATGTAAGGGTCATCCTTGGTAAATGGTCTGATATGTACCATGACTTTCACATCATAGTTTATCTAACAAAAGGCTCCAATGGTTGTTGAGATACAGAGGTCCAAAGATGGGAAAAAAATATTTGCACCAATGTTTGGAGCAATATTTCCAATCTATGACACTAGTTAGGAACTTTCTGTTTGGTGTTTCTGAAAGAGGATGTTTTTTTTAACAACATATAAAAAAATGGGATGGTGTTTTGCCTCATTCTTTTTATAACGGACTTCAAAATCTCAATTGGCTACAATTACTTGAAGCTATGAGGACCATGTCACCAACCGACTTGTCGCAACTCTCAAATCCATGGCTCTGATGTCACCTTAATAGTGAAAACAAGATGGCTACCCTGTGAATGACAAAGCAAATTCTAGGGAAACCATAACACTTGTAAATGAATTGATTGATGCCACACAGCAAGAATAGCACATTGCACATGGCTTTGATAGACATTATCATTATGATTTTACAATTAAAATAATTAATCATCATCATCATTTTAGTAGTAGTAGTAGTAGTGGTAGTGGTAGCGGTAGTAGTAGTAGTCTTGGAATAAAGTGGTGAAATAGGAGAGGATTAAAGAATTGTAGCACTCTTGTTTGCAACAAGGACTCCCATCCTAACTAGTCTTTCAATCAGCACCTGTAACTTTATATTTGCTATGAAGCTTGTGTCTTACTCGTTAAGTTACCAGCTGTATTGCAAAATAACTTAATTCATACTGGCTAGAGATTCCCTCAGACAATTTTGACAGCATGGTCCTGGAGTTCTAGTTTGAAGAGTTTGCTTGCATGCAGTATTCAATATCAGGTGATATTGAGGCACAGAAGTTCATATTGGCACCAGACAACCATGTGGTTCTTGTCACATTGTTGCAATCTAATTCAGCTGCTTGCATCAATGTAATATTATACAACTGCAAAGCTAACAAGTGAATTGGATGTTAGCAGCAGTGATTACAACAACCATAGTGTAGTTACTTGTAGACAATTTTAAATACTAGTAAAGTTCTTCATCACATTGATCCAGATGAGATGGTGGAAGCCAGAAAGGAAGCTTTGCAGCATGCAAAAGCGTTCAGATATGGTGGTGGATTTGGGGCGGGGCACAGTTCTACAGTCAGGGTACCTCTGTCGTGGTGACTGTTGGGGGGGGTGGGACTGTTTTATGGTCGCATAGGAAAGTAAAAGTTGATTAGAGATGACACATAGGAGGAGACAGTTTGTAAAGAGGTATCCTGATTGTAGAACGTCCCGCCCCCCATCATCCTCCCCTGACGGAAGTGCCCTGAGCATGGTGGTGGTATCCTTACTGAAATCAATACCTGTGTTGCTATTGTCCTTCAAGGTACCAATGTCATTGTACCTGTACAATGACAATAAAGTTTCATTCAAAGTTTCTTTCTGGTGTTCCTCATTGAATTGCCAATGACGGATGGTTGCACACAACAATATGAATGCAGATATCTAAAGCATCATCAATGACAATGGTGAGCTACCTTATAAAGTCAACTCATAAGATGCAGCTGTTGATTGAAAGTTAAGTGTGTATATAAAAGTTTGTCACAGGCCAGAGCATTAAAAGTTCCTGACTTGTTAAATACATTTCTTTTTTTTTCAAATATTAAATCACCATCAAGGAAGTCAAGGTTGCATCAAGGAAATCATATCAACACCTTGTTTTATTTCCAGAGGTTGTTTTTTTATGACTTCTCTCAAAATGGTACTTCTCTCAACCATCTTGAATTTATTGCTAACGTAGCGCCAGTGAGAACATGTTGCGTAGTCACTTGATCATCTGGCCGATAGTACACTTAAAAAGATGAGGCCAGAATCCCTGATTACTAATATTGAGCTGAACAAACAGCTTTGCCTGGGCCCGGGAGAAAGTCGTCTGAAGAGACCCCTTCCCAATACATGCAATGTAATGAGTACCCAATTTTGATTCCCCCATGTCCTTGGCCCAGAACAATTCACCACTTCCACTTCCCTCTGCACTATTTGATCACAGGCTTATGTCACACCGCAATGCGCTTTACGATCATTAAAAGGAATGAGGCAAAACACCATTCTATTTTTTTGCTATGTTGTTAATAAAAATATCCTCTTACAGACACACCAAAAAACAAGTTCACAGCTGGTGTCACACTTTGGAGGTATTGCTCTAAAAAATGGTGGTTTTTTTTTTCATGACGCCACTTTGGATGGATTTGAGGGATGCATGCCACACTGCATTGAGATTTGAAAAGGCATTATACAAATAAAGGGGCAAAACACCATCCCAATTTTTAGATATGTTGTTAATAAGAATATCCTCTTCGAGAAACAACAAACAGCAAGTTCACAACCGCCGTCATATATTGGAAATATTGCTCCAAACAATGGTGTATTGTTTCCTTCCCATGATGCTGACTTCCTGGAACTATTTTGGAACTATGCCATTGGCTCCGTGAGCCGCCATCTTTGTGTGAAAATGGAACACATAAAACAAGGGGGTTGGCCACCTTCTTAGGATGGAATTGAGGGTTACGTCAGAAATACTGAAATACTGAGCTGAACAAGTATAAAATCACATATTTGGTATCAGAGATTTTACGTTTTAGTGTACACTGACTTGGTTATTCATTTTAGGTGTAGTAAACCCAACTTGTTTCTAAGGTAACAGGGCTTCTAAGGTACACCTGCATGTCACACAGGAATGAGTTTTTAAAATTCATTATAAAAATAATGGGACAAAACACCATCCCAAATTTTAGATATGTTATGAATAATAATATTATCTTTCAGAGACACCAAACAGCAAGTTCATAACTGGTGTCATAGATTGGGAATATTGCTCCAAATAATGGTATACATTTCCAAAAAATCCATTTTTGGACCTCTGCATTTCAACAACCATTGGAACCTTATATTAAATATGATGTAATGTGAAAGTCATGGAACATATCTGACCATGTACCAAGGATAAACCTTGAATGTTGAAAATTGAGGTTTTTATGGACATCTGAAAACCCTTGCAATTTTAATTTCAAAGAAAAGTAGAGGACCAGCATTAAGGTGTAATTTGACATACAGTGCTGCAAATTGTAATGTATGCTTGTCAGGTCTATGACTCTTAGCCCTGAAAAAATAATGGACCCACCACAAATAGTTTTGGAGATAATTAAGTCTGAATATGGTCACTCAGGCAGTGATACCAAATCAGGGGGAAGGGGTGTCCTTATTTACAGATTTTTTGTGGAAAAAGTATGCACAGCTGAAATCTGCAATGGTGGATATGTTCTATTGGATGTTTAAGCCATCACATATATTTTTTCAAGCAAATCCGGGGGGGTCGAGTGGGGACCATTTGCTGATTCCAGCTGGAATGACCCTCCTGAAATCATTGATATTGAAAGGGATTCCTGCACCCCTGCACAAGGACTCTCGGGTGATCATATCTGGGCAAAATTTGCATTTGATTATTTAGTCTTTACATTAAATGTTATAGAAATCATGTTGCTCTCTTTTTGCATTTTGCCCATGTTCAGGGTGGAAATTAAAAACGAAAACATCACATAAGACAAGTCTCATTGGGATTTTTAAAAAGAAGACTTCTTGGAGAATGAAGAAAAAAATAAAATAAAAATCTGTGGACAATCCCACAAGGTGTTCTGGTGCTCTGAAAATGACACCCAAAATGATTTGTCAGACTTGTGAGGTCTTCTGGTCAAACACTGATGGGGTTTCCTTTCTATTTATAGTTTTTTATGAGAGTGTTCCTACTTGTCTCTACAAGGGGAAAAAATCAATAGGCTATGTTGGGCACAAATATGTCCTCTGAAGGCCTAAACAGACCACAGCCAAAAACTCCAGTACAATTTGTATCGTCTTTGAGGGAATGCTATGACGATGCAGGATCAAACAGACCAAAACTGACAGTTTAGCAACAAACTACACCTATCTATGTACCAGCATGCCAAATTTGAGCTTCCTACATGGTTTAGTTATTGAGCTAGGGGCTTGTGAACTTTGACAAAAAAAAGTGTGAACAAAATGGGCACCCCCCTCCCCCAGTAAAATTGGCTGTAACACGGAGAGTATACATCTTACATTCAAATAAATTTACAGTGTTTCTCTTAAGTACCATGGGTACACTTGGTAATATTATCAGAATTTTTTGAGACCTAAGTGCGCGGGCACTTGTTGATTTGGTGTGGATTGACCCTCTTGTCACCTGCTTTATTTTACTGTGCTTTCCGCATATCACTAAAGTACCGTCTCTTCTCATTTCAATTCGTCTCGCGAGTCGCAACAGTGGACACATCAGTGGTCTGGCTTTGCTTCCCTTCTGGACAAACTACCGTAATTCAGTAGCAGAGCGTGTCACGTGCCACATTACAACCAATCACAATGGCGAATCTCTGAGTCCGCTAATCGGATTCAGTTTCAGAGTGAAATCTCAGATTTCATTTGACCAGGGCATTAAAAATGAATGAATTCAAAAAATACAGTAAAAGAGGAATGAGTAAGTAACGAGTGTTTCTGTAAATGTAACAAAGTGAAAAGTACTAAATTTGGCTTTGAAATGTTGTGAAGTAAAAGTGTAAAGTTTTACTAAATAACACTACTTGAGTAAAGTACAGATACATGAAAATGTTACTTAAGTGATACTGTCCCATTTTTGGAAATAAGCTTATTTTACACCTCCCCTTGAGTCAAATAATAGGGTTTTAACGTTCTCCTGTACTTTCAATCATTCTCTGGGTATGGCGGTGCAAATTTTACCTCCAAGCTAGCAGTTAACATTGAGTCCTATGAGACCAGCTGGCGGCTAACTGGTCTCATATGATGTTAGAATACAGTCATATATGTATGTGCCAATTGTGTACAACTTCAAAGCCTCTGAAAGGCCTTTGACTGCAAACTATGACATTTTGAACATCAGCACACAATTATCTTTTAGCACTTTTTAATTACAACACTAGTGGTAATACATTTTACTGTTTCAACTTTGTAATATATCATACCACTGCCATTGTAATTACTGTACATATGTAGGAGTACACCTAATTCTACTTTATACAATTCTGATTAAAGGATGTTGACTGATTCTAATGTCAGTACATTAATTTGGCTATTTAGAGATCTAGGAAAACACAAGTCATTAGGACAGCATGTCACAGCAGTCATAACTGCCGTCATGTCTGATTGTGAGAGTGACATTGTGGTTAACATGTAGGCACGTTTTCATCTGGCTATGGATTTGCAGTAAAAAAATAAATAAATGTGTTATTGTCTACTTTTCTTTGCTGATATTCATTCTGTTCAGGACTTGTGTGTTCTGTTATCACTGTTCATTTAGTCTGTGTTCATTTTTATCCACATAGTCAAAAACATTTAAATATGATTTAGAAAAAAAATAACAATAAACTGATAATTGTATTTGCATCACCTAAGCATTCAAAGCTTTCTGTTGAATTAGTGTGTGTAATAAAATAATCATTGTATTTGCATAACCTGAGCATTCAAAGCTTTCTCTTGAATGAGTGTGTGTAATAAAATAATCATTGTATTTGCATAACCTAAGCAATCAAAGCTTTCTCTTGAATTAGTGTGTGTAATAATGAATTAGTAGTGTAATAAAATAATCATTGTATTTGCATAATCTAAGCATTCAACGCTTTCTCTTGATTTAGTGTGGGACCAATATCAGGACAGATGGGGTTGATTCTCGTTTGTTGGGTTGAAAAGGGTCTTCCTAACATGTCTTACATACCTGTCAATATCTTAGCAGAAGAAGGCTGGTTCTGTTCTCCATATTGGAGTACAGTGTAGTCAGTGTCTGGTGTCCGTATCTGGTGTCCGGTGACGTCTGGGCTCCCTGATTTTGGCTCAGTCCCCTCACTCTGGGAAGAGACCAGGAAGCTGTGTGGAGTCTTCTGCATGTCAGTAGGCACCTGCCAGCTGATTCGAACAGATGTTGCAGTGATGGACCTCACAGCTGCATTTTCTGGGACTGTAGTCAATGTAATGGGGGATACTTAAAGTCAAGTTACAAAATGCTTTATTGTAATAATAATAATAATAATAATAATCAATAATAATAATAATTATTATTATTACTATTATTATAATTATTTGATCATTCGCTTCCTTTTAAGCCTCAGAGTGACTAGATTGAAGCAACATTTTGACAACATTCAAGGCAAAGTCCTACGAAGCAATAATTCAGGGGGGGGGGATAACACTGGAAGCATATCACACACACACGCACACGCACACACACACACACACACACACACACACACACACACACACACACACACACACACACACACACACACACACACACACACACACACACACACACACACACACACACACACTATAATGGATGGAAGTGGAAGTGATTTTCTATAATACCCTTTTGTATCTGAACAGACACAGGCTGGCTCTTTCCTCCATGTTGGAGCTCAGTGTAGACTAGAACAGTGAAGACAGTTTCTGCTGTCAGGCCTGTGATGAATGTGCAGCAAGATTCAGTAGAGATGGACTTTGGTTCAGTCCCATCAGGCTCATAAGAGACCAGGAAGCTGTGTGGAGTTTTCTGTATCTCTGTAGGCACCTGCCAGCTGATTTTAGCAGATGATGCAGTGATGGAGCTCACAGTCAGATACTGAGGAATTGGGATCTCTGAAAGAGAAGATAAAATGATTTATCAACAGCTAATCCATTGTCATGAACAAAAATCACATTTTACCACCACATACTGTATGTCGAATGCTGGCTACTGCTCCTCTTGTCAAAGTGAAATTCCATTAATGTTGTCCCATGAAAAAATATATTTACAAATATGAAATGTGAGGGATGTATTCACTTCTTTGAAATACTGTAGATGTCCTGCGACAGTAATTATTACCTCTGCCAAGGAGATGATGTTTTGGGTCGTGTTGGTTTGTCTGTCTGTTTGTCTGTCTGTCTGTTTGTTTGTCAGCAGCATAACTCAAAAACGAATTAACGGATTTGGACGAAACTGTGGGAGTTGTTGATAATGACCCAAGGAACAAGGATTACCGTATTGGCCAGAATATAAGACGGTCCTGAATACAAGACGACCGCCCATTTTCAGACTAATTTTTTTGTGGGGAAACGTTTTTTGAAGACTAGATTTTTTTCACATTGGAAACGTGCAAAATGCAGTTTTTAATTCTTTGGGGAAAATCTGATGCTTTAACTAGCACCACCGTTCATTTTATACATCCAAAGTTTTCCATTGGACTGTAGAAACCGAACATGATCAAAAGCAGATTGACGCATTGCATTTGAAACCCACGTGCTGATTCAGCACCACGTTGACGTTAGAAGTCCGATTGGCATTCATTTCGTGCCAAGGGTAAAACTCTTAGTGATTTTATATGAACAAGTATCTCTTGCCCTAACCATTATTCTGTGTTGAGGGATATCGTCAAATAGGCACCGCTTGCAAAAGCGCCGCTCTCTTGTGCACACAGATGACCATTGATTGGCTGATGACAACATCCAAAACTAGGCTACAGGTTGTTTGATCACCCGACATCACCACTTAAAACTAAAAAAAATGAAGGGTGATTTGACCAGAGAGAACAACCAAAGCTTTCCTGATGAGACTGTAGAACCAAACACAAATAAAAGCAGAGCAAGGAGTCACGATTGACTGTTGTGTTTTTCCCCCTCGCACTGTCGGCCCACATCGCATTGATATTGACAGTTGATAGACGTGCGGTGCGGTGCAACTGTCATCACCTAACAAGCATCTGCAAATCTGATATGGATGAATCAATCTCTTGACCTATGCATTATTGAGTATTGTGGCATTGTTGTGAAACATAATGGTCTCATTCAGGTTAACCCTATAAAACCTGAACCATGAAAGCAGATAATTCCAATGTCTTGGAATTTGCCTCAGTGTTGGTCCATCATAAGAAATGTAAATAAAAAAATCAATTGTTTAAGGTCTTTGTGATATGAAATGCAACATACAGTATATGCTGCATCAGGCTTTAAATAGTTGACCAGGCCAATTTCATGACCATTGAAAATGACTTTTAATGCATTTACAACTTTTTTTTTTAACTTAAAAAAGTTGTCAGACAATTTAATTCGAGGATTATCTTTAAATATTTACTGAGATCCTGCCACTTTTTTTTTAGCCTGTCCTTGTTTTAGCAGGACCATATTTTACATTTCCCACAGCCTGGTTGGGTATTATTTTTTAAATAGCTGATGGAATGGTTAACAACCCATTTATGAGTGTAATATAGATCATTATTCATTTTTGATGTGTAATCTGAATAAGTGGGTCCATTACTACAATTGGACCATTTCTCCATTCACTTCAATGCATCTTTTATGAGATCATAATTTCAACATTTTGCATTACATTTTCATAATTGCAAGTAAAACCTGTTTCTTAAGGCAATATCTTTGTCTTGAAGTTAAACAACTTGTGTGTTTTGTTAAATGGTCGTCGTGGTATGCTTTGTAAGTTTACCTATGGCAAAATGCACTGATGGCTAACTTCCTGCCAACACCGGATGGTGCTTATTTGTTGTATCAGTTTTAGCACGATCTCTCTGCAACACGGTGTAAAAATATGAACTCTTCCTTGATTAATTGCACAAAGTAATTATTCAAATTAAAGTATATAGAATTATATTACGAAAATTTGTACACAAACCCTTTGCAATTTGACGATATGTCTGCTCCGGTCAGGGAAACCGCTTCTACCCCTGAGGCAGCATGTTTTGCCGAGCTGTGGTGAACTTGTTGTTAACCGCTGCTCTCTTGTGGCTGTTTCCGTGTACTGCAAGACGTTTTGAAATGACCAGGGTGCCACCAGCAGCAACTTGCTCAAGGACACATCGATGGCGTCAGGCAGAGTGGGGATCAAACCTGCAACCTTCAGGTTGCCAAACGGCTCCTCTACCATCTGAGCCACCCACGTGGCGACTACCCCTACCAGCCTGTTGGGCTAAGAATCGAACTGGTAACACCTCGATCGCCATTCATACCAACCTTATCTTAATGGATTAATGGGGATTGGCCATACCTTGCATGATGCTGTCAAGAAGACATGATGGTACTACAAGTGAATCCAATCTGCTCTATACTATAAGTGGCTCATACTCTTCTCTCTATTTGTGATCTGTGTTGAAAAACAAGTTTTATAATTACATATTTTCTTACCTGTCCTCATCTGAACAGAAGCAGGCTTGCTTTTGTCTCCATTCTGCAGCTCAATGTAGACGTCTACAGTGTAGTCAGTTCCTGGTCTCAGGCCGGAGAGAAGTACATGGCATATTCTAGTAGAGATGGTCTTTGGCTCAGTCCCTTCACTCTGGTAAGAGACCAGGAAGCTGTGTGGAGTCTTCTGCATCTCAGTAGGAACCTGCCAGCTGATTCTAGCAGATGATGCTGTGATTGAGCTCACAGCCAGACATTGTGGAACTAAAAGATAAACAAAAAATAAATGTCTGTCCAAAAGTGAAGGTTTGTCTTTAACACAGAACACTGGTTACACTGGTTACACCTTTACAATGGCAAGTCAAGGTTTATCCATTTTAAATGCATCATCTCAGAATAACAAGCTCGGTTACATAGTGAAGGCAAAACATGCAGCACTTTCACTGACACTAAAGCACAATACCTTTGTCAGGGTTAAATTCCATGTCATAAAACATTAACATAGAATGCACTAACCACACTACCCAATCTCCGCCCTAGTGGTCATGCAACGCCTTCGGCTCGACTACACTCACCAGGATCTCGTTCAGTTAGGATCTGGATCCCGCTACAACTCCTCCCACTTTGTCGGGAACTAATCAACGTTGAGCATTTCCAACCATTCTGGGAAGAGTAGTGTTCAAAGCAGTGATGTTGTTTAAGCAGAGACGTTGTTTTGGGGACTAAGAAATGTTTGGTTTAAACTTTGGCTCAGCCTGTTCTACCCTCGACCAGTAGCAAACCAAGGAAGGTCGGTCAACCATGCTGTTTAAGAATGTTAGTTGTTATGATCTTGGTCAGACCAAGTCTCGAAGAGATTTGAAAGTCATGACGATAAGCAGGCACTAACCACACCATATTAATGATTTATCTGTTGCCAATACAAACCTGTGCATGAAGTAAAGGCAGATTTCTTTCCTATTCTCATCTGAATAGACGCCGGCTGGCTCTTTCCTTCATGTTGGAGCTCAGTGTAGATTAGAACAGTGTAGGCAGCTCCTGGTGTCAGTCCTGTGATGTTTGTGCTGCAGTACTCAGTAGAGATCCTTCCCCTCAGTAGATCACTCCCTTCACTCTGGTAAGAGACCAGGAATCTGTGTGGAGTCTTCTGCATCTCCATAGGCACCTGCCAGCTAATTCTAACAGATGATGCCGTGATGGACCTCACAGTTGGGCACTGTGGTGCAGGAATATCTAATGAAGAATAATTTGATTAGGTGGGAATAAGAAATTAAGAATACAAAATGAGCCATTTTGGTCTTCAGAATCTGTATTAGCGTACAGGTGTAAGTGCTGCAGACAAATGTATCCATCTAACATCAGGCAATGTTTCCAAGCAGTGATATTGCGATTTTATATACCAGATATTATTATTCAAGATATTGTTTAATTTCGTTCCCTTTTTATTGTTTTGACATATCACGTTTTATTTTCTTTCCAGACTATGAGGTCTTGATTTGTATTTCCTACCTGTCTTAATATGGACAGAGGTTGGCTGGCTCTTTTCTCCATTCTGCAGCTCAGTGTAGATGTCTACAGTGTAGTCTGTTGCTGGTCTCAGATCAGAGAGAAGTACATGAGATATTCTAGTAGCGATAATCTTTGCTTCAGTCCCTTCAGACTGGTAAGAGACCAGGAAGCTGTGTGGAGTCTCCTGTATGTCAGTAGGTACCTGCCAGCTGATTCTAGCAGATGATGCAGTGATGTAACTCACAGCCAGATTCCCTGGGACTGGGGAATGTAACAAGAACAGAAGACAGAAAATGGTGTGAATGTCTGAAAATAATTGAAATACGCTCTTTGCATTATACAGTGCACTATAAAAGATTTCAGACTAAAATTTACAGCCAGTCAACCAGCCAGTCAACAATTAAGGCAGCAAGCCAGTCAACTGACCAGGCGGACAGGCTGTCAGTCAACCTGCCAGGCAGCTAGCTGGTCAACCGGCACTATGCTGTCAGACACCTTGTCAACAAACCAACCACTCAGCTAGTCGGCTAATCAATTGATTGCCAGTACCAGTGAGCGCCAGTGAGTCAGGCGCTATGCTGTGCCATTCAGACAAGCAACCAAAGCAGTGTGACAGTCCAGGTTTATATAGTGGGGCAAGTGAACCATGTGACCAGAGTAATCAGGCATTGGGCAGGTGCTGGCAATCATTGAATCACGGCATGAAAGTGATTAGTAATAAAGTGAGGCAAGGCACTAATTGACAGATTGGTTAGGTATAGAGTGTGACAACAGAGTAACAAGAGAGATATGTATCAAAAAGGTAACAAGTTCCTAGAATGTTCCAATCATTGATGCTCCTGCTCTAGAACTATAGTTTAAAAACAGACTGGGCTCCTTCTAAGATAGCGTTTAAAAAAGAGAAAGGATATTATTAAATTGATTGTTTTTGGCCCTTGTTTAATGCACATATCAAAACTTCAGTTCCAAAAAGTTTTCATTCTGATCCATGTTTATAAGTAAACATTCCATATATATGTGGAATTGTCTACACAGTGGTTGGACAACATAACTGAAACACCTGTCCTTTTAATGTGTGGGAAGTTTCATGGCTCAAGTGGGCCAGCCTGTTGGCCAATCTTCATTAATTGCACATTGCACCAGTAGTGAAGTCGAGTTGAATTTCTGGTGAGAAGTTGCCAGCTAATTGTTGTAAAATTACAACAAATTGCTAGCAACAAGTTGCCAGGTCATTGTTGTGAAATTAAAACAAATTGCTGGTGAAAAGTTGCCAGCTAATTGTTGCGTTCTTCCAACGCAAACACTAGAAACTTCACAACATACAGCCTTTGAAAATAATGGTCCTGGGCCTCTGCTTCCATTCCTTCTCATGGGATTTTGAGATATATTCTGTTGCCGAAGCCATCAAAAAGCCAAATTGAACCACAGGGGGGCTGCCACACCTGAGCATCGTTTATGCTCTATGACCTGCCCAACGTCTGTATAAATTGACAAACCATCATTGGCCTCTCCCATGCCCTTTTAGCAGAGAGAAGCCCGTTTTGAATTGCACTGAGCTGAAATTAGCGCACCTGGACGTCATTTACAATCAGCTGGCTCATAAGGGTGGGCGATATATACCGTCTGCGAAATTATCGTCAATGTTGTTTTGACTATGAGTAATTTTGCAATATCGAGATATTTTTATGAAGTCGCTAAAATCAAAAAAAGCGCTGACAGGACTCATTCAGACAGCGACGACAGCCAAGCCTTTCAGCCAATAGTAATGTTGTTGTGAACTGGAGAATAAAGTCTGTGAACCAATGAGCAGACAGTGCTGAGGGGGGCGGGCTGCAGCGTTTTGCCAGACAGGGAGAGAGAGATTTCCGACCGTGTCACTCGTGCACAGCACTCCTGCTGCTGGGCAGTGGAGGAGAGTTGCTGTTATCCAAATGGTGGATTTACATGAGGAATTCAACCATTAAACCAGCCATTGCATGATGCTGAGGGCGTTTTGAAACTACTATGTGCTTTACTTAGCAACCGTCTGTGATTATGGAAAGCCAAATGGTTAGGAAGATAAATAGCTTTGTCTCTGGTCTGAGAAATCGCTAGTTAGCATGCTAGTTAGCGAACTAGGCTAAGCAATGTTGTTCTCTACAACTAGTGGCTGTTACTCACTACTCAAACACCCACCTGCATGTATAGATGGCATAACTGCTTAGGTGGACAAGTACTGTTAAGTTAGACTGGCGCAGTGAGTTAAATGACAGTGTAATTAACAGTGTTCAAATTGGCTCGGACAAACGTGACCACTATAAGCGGATTCCACTGTACTAAAATGATGATGATGATAATTATTATCATTTTACAATTAAAATAATGAATGTCTATCAAAGCCATGTGCAATGTGCTATTCTTGCTGTGTGCCATCAATCAATTTATTTTCAAATGTTATGGTTTCCCTAGAATTTGCTTTGTCATTCACAGGGTAGCCATCTTGTTTTCACTGTTAAGGTGACATCAGAGCCATGGATTTGAGAGTTGCGACAAGTCGGTTGGTGACATGGTCCTCATAGCTTCAAGTAATTGTAGCCAATTGAGATTTTGAAGTCCGTTATAAAAAGAATGAGGCAAAACACCATCCCAATTTTTTGATATGTTGTTTAAAAAACATCCTCTTTCCAAAACACCAAACAGAAAGTTCCTACCAAGTGTCATAGATTGGAAATATTGCTCCAAACATTGGTGCGAATTAATTTTTTCCCATCTTTGGACCTCTGTATCTCAACAACCATTGGAGCCTTTTGTTAGATATACTATGATGTGAAAGTCATGGTACATATCATACCATTTACCAAGGATGAACCTTACATGTAGAACTTTGAGGTTTTTACAGACATTTGGAAACCCTAGAACATATGATATCTACAAAAAGTAGAGGCACATTATTACGGTGTGATTGGGGGCTAAAAGTGCCCGCACCAACTTTGATGTCGTATAACTCCTGAATGACTAAAGCTATGACTACGAAACTTTGTGACTTTTCCTAAAATGAAGTTGGCTACAGTGTGATACCAAAAGATTAAGTTTATCATTTTTGTTGTTGCCATGGCAACGGTTTTCTGACAAGTAAGCATGACCAAAAATCACTGATTTAAGTCTCATCATCACTTTTCAAGTATCAGACACCCTTGTGAGCATTTGAAGTGGTCTGAAGCACATAATAACCAAAATTGATGTGCATTACCCAAGTTAGATGGAAAATACATTAAGGTGACATTTTGGGCAATAAAATCAGGAAATGACGTCATAATGATGTCATAATATCCAATAATGACACTAAACTGATGTCATTCATAGTTCTTTGGCTGAAGATCATCCCCTCCAAGTTTGGTGGTCATACGCCATTCGGTTCCTAAGTTATGAGGGGGGGCGGGGGGTTCAAAAGCCCGGTCTGGATAGGGTTAATGGTTAGTGATTCTGAAAAACACCACTGGGCAGCGTGAACAAACATACACACAGACACACACACATTTTAGTAAAAGGCCAAAAAATGCCCTAGGGCCCCCAACAATCCCGTTGCCTAGGGACCCCAAAATCCTAGAAACAGGCCTGCCGACCCCCCACTCCCTCCCACCCACCTGACCTCACCCCACCCCACCCAACCCCACTTGAAATTGACTGGGGCAGCTCCCGACCTGATCACTGGCATTTACATATTAAAGGCTCTCCTAAGAAGGGGATGGGAGGGGGGCATGGGGGAGCCGCAAATGCTGTGGCTTGAGGTATGAGGCAATTTAAGGTGCAAAACTCATCCACAAATTCCTCTTTTCATGCAGTGTTCAAAGTTGCCCACAAATTCAAATTCTAATTCTTTAAGCCCCCAGAAAACGGTGGTAAATGACAAGAGGATATGTTAACATCCACATGTCACAAGTACATGTTCCAAATGTTTCCCCTTGAAATTTGTAAGGACCTACTTAAAGTAGTTTTTTTCGATACGGCTATCTGAAAGTGGGCTCTCTGAGAACTCTGTTCAAAACGAGTCAGGGGGGTACCTGACAAAAACATTTTAATGACAAAACTATGAGGAGTTGAGAGCTATAATTTTGCAGTTTTCCTATTGGGACGTTTGTGAGACTCCTTGATTTTTTTCTGCTAATTCTGAGATGGTCGTGCGGGATGATTCGGAGATTTGGCGTGGAATGACCCGNTAGTAAACACATCAGACGCCACGTAACAGGGTGATCTGTGATCATTTCAGCCCTGACGACTTCATAAAGTCAATCAGAATAGCCGCAAAGAAAAGTCTGAAAACATCTGCGGTGCCATTCACCTTCCCAATCCCTGGTGTGCCACAGCCACTGTGATATCAACAGTCTCCGAAGATCACGTTTGTCCTACAAGCTTACACAGGCATTCTGCTGCTGTCACTGTAGCAGTGTTACTGATGATGATTTAGCTAACGTTACCTAAAACCTTTGCTGTGCTTTACGTGCTATGGCTGGTGTGCCTTCATTGCTTAGCCTACAGTTACACTGTTTACATAAACTTACGCCGCAGCTTCGTTCTTCAACTAGGGAACAACTCACAAAATGTTTCGATAACTTACCACATTGACAACTGGCCATTGGGGCCAGGTATTTTTTTCTCGACTGAGAAGAATGTTTCTAGCACTCCACGATCGAGATACAAGTCCTGGTGCTCTGTTATGCACACATCTCGAGATGTGCTGTGCCAGCATCTAGACTATATGGAATGATGCAATCTCCATCTCTTGTATCTGTGGGGCAACTAAGTCCCAAGTCGGCAGCAAAAACATTCTTCTTCCATCTCCAATGCCTTGCAATTTCGGCACTGACACGACACCAATCCCCTGTTATTCTGTTCCGGCTTTCTGCTACAGTTTCAGTGGCTGCCTCATACAGACGCGCGCTCTCGTTCGGACCTTTTCAAATCCATCTCAACTCTAATGCAGTATATTCCGGCTCATACAGGAATGCTTCTGAATTTGCTCGTCCTTGTCATCAAAAGTGTCGGGTTCTCCGAACATTGCCATTCTTTTTCAGGGTTTGTCTGATCGTAGTTCTAGCAGACAGCTGCACTCAAAACAAACTTGGCCGTGAGAACCGGTAACATTGGTGCTAGATATCAGTCCGCGACTGCCAAATCAGGAAGTAGGCTACAAATTGCTGCGGGTGAGCAATGTAATTCTAAGGTTGGTTTACTCCCTAAATCTCTCCATCAACGTGGATATTTGTGTCGATAGCGTGACGAAGTAATTGACGTGCTTTGAGTGTTTATTGAACTTGTTAAGAGTGCTTTTTTGGGTCATGCTAACAAAAGTGGATCACTTGCGCTAGCTTAGCAACATCGACCTGTGGTTTTACAATGACTGCATGGAATTAAAAAAAAAAAATGATCTGGACACACTTCTAACACTCTGGTTGACTCGGAAATGAGGTCCTGTGTAAAAAAAAAACAACAAAGTGTTGCTTTAAGGTAACTTAAATCGATAGCCTTCATAGGTTATTTTAGGCTACATTTTCAGACGTAGGACATAGGCTACACCTTAGGGAACAAATAGTCCAAAGCAGTGGTGAATGCAACAGGCATGGTTAGGCTATTGTAAGATACCTTATGTCCTGCATTACTATTTTGCCATAATTTTCGGTAACACTTTATTTTAGGGATACATCTATTACCACTAATACATACAATATTAATGCCTTAGTAAGAAACTTGTAAGGCATGTACTAAGCAAAATCAGACAGTTGTTAGACATTTATTCGCAAATGTCTTGTTCATGCACAATAAGGGATGTATTACCAATATAACCTTAGTAAGGACCAGTGGCGGCTGGTAGTCTGTCAAACAGGGGAGGCTGTTCAATTACAATATGTCCAGAACGCAAAAAAAGGGGGGGGGGGGTCAATTTTGACACACATCTTACATTGGTCCTGAGCCACATATGGCCTCACACACTAAAGGACTCTTGTTGAAACAAATTTGTTAATCATTAATCATTATCCCCCTTGTAGCCTATAGGGAAATGTTTCTATTATTATTATTATTATTATTATCATTAGACCTACCTCCGCCACATAATGATGTGATTGAGTTTGCCTTCGTTGTCTTTGTTCATTACTGGGTGCACGGCTTAATTTACCACTAGAGGTCGCAAAATCTTTAATTATTTACCAGACATTGCCAACACAGTAGGAAACAAGGACTCGCCACTCACGGGACTTGGCAGTTAACCAGTTGATCAGACACCACGAAAGCTCAAAATAAATGGTTGTTATGCCCTACCTTTTTCACCAAGTCAATATTAGGCAGTGCTCTGCTCTGCTCCTTGATATTCATTTTCTCCTCATAAGGACGACTGGAATTCGCCAGAATTTAATCCACAATGCTTGGCATTTTGCATAGCTCCCTAGCTTTCTTGCAAGCTAGCCCTAACGAAAAGAAGGCAACTGGCAACCTCAACTTTTGAATTGGGAGATTAAAAAGGATAAGGACGTGCCACTATTAAGACTTTATTCGCAACACTAGGTTTACAAGAATATGTACACAAAACTGGAGTACACCGCAATGAATAGCTTCCCCACTGGTTACCACGACGAAACTTCTCAGTCAAATTAATAACATATCCGCATTTCGAAATGAAATCAACTACTGTAGTCTACTGACACGGGGTTCACCCAATCACAAGTCGGAGCTCCAGTCTCCGGTCCCTCCCCCCTCCTCTCTCTTCTCCATTCACTCCCAGTGAGGCTCAGTCTCAAAATAAAAAAAAATTCACGGCAATAGCCAATGACCGTTTAGCATTTTGCCATTGAAAAAGCGTACAATCCCACATGCCATTGAAGTCCATTGAGACTCGACTCACGTGCGTTGTCATGAGTGGAAAAAAACTTGTGCGAGCCTCGGGATCTTATTACAGATTGGTTTCATCTCTAAGTTGAGCACATGCATTTCTATGGAGCTGGGTCTGAAATGGCAATGTTATTAAGTCGTGTAAAGCATTAGTTTACATACTATTCTCCGTGATTTTGGGCAGGAGGCGGCGCCTCCCTTGTACTCAAAGAGGAATCGCCTCTGGTAAGGACCTAGTTGACCTAGATTTCTATTTATGAGTAAGCAGTAAGGGCCAGAATACAATGTGTATAAGCTCCTGGTACACTGTGTGAACAAACCCTGAACAGTGTGAAAACAGATGCGGAATAAAGGCCAATTTATACTTATTGGCGCTGACGGTTGCAGAGCCTGTGCAACCGTCTGTGCGCGACCACACCCCCCGCGCAGAGGCTCTGCAACCGTCGTCGCGCGCCTCAAAAAAATCCTGACTACGCGACAGACGGTTGCGAAGGTCGCAGAGAAAAGGCGCTGTGATTGGTCGTCTCGCTACTTCCTTGTTCTCCTGGCGGCACAGTTCTCCGGTAGTTTAGGAGAGCCGAACTGTCAATATTCTGTGGAATACTAACGCTTTCTTTCTAGTCTGTGTAAATAAATGAAGCTACAATGACTGAATTAGTAAGTAACAAACAAACAATACATCAGTTTAACACTCGCGGCACAATGCCTGCAGTCTGACTACTGTACTGTAGCCTTGTAGCTATGTAGCCAAATGTAGCTAACGACATGAGACCTCATGCGCAGATCTATAACATCAACAGTGGTTAGCGACCATAAGCAACAGGCGCCGTTGCTGAACTATAATCTGCCCTTAAGGGTCCCTATTCTAAAGTGATGCATTGCTCAGCCCAGATGGCTTAAGGCCCCCACACTACCTAGGGCCCCCACTCTACCCCCCGGGAAGCAAAGTGTAAGAACATTTCTAGATCTACATTAGTCTCATTAGATATGTAGATTTCACTTATTCTACTCAATATGACAGAGAGTAATTGGAAGCATTATATAGCAAGGATTGGACGTAAACTTCTCAATGACGGTGGGTGGTGAGATGTCATTTTTTCATACACCAATTAGTTTTAATTGTAAAAACCCTACAATAAATGCAGAATATAACGATGAGTAATAGTTTGGAAGCGAAATTAAGCTATTCCTTTGAGATAAATAAGTTTATGTTTGACAAACCTAGCTCCAAGAAGTGCAGTGCATGATGGGTTAGAAATGCAATGCATGGCCAATGCAGCAATGATAATATTTCTGTTGTTACGTACATGGCAAATTGTTTGGATAGCATCTAAATTTCACGAGTGAGGGGAGGAGCTAAGAACGTAGGCTCAGAGCTGGGTAGGTTGTCTGTTGGCCTAGATTGCGTACCCATCATGCACTGCACTTCTTGAAGCTAATGTTCTCAAACATTAACTTAATTATCACAAAAGAAAAGTTCAGTTTCGCTTCAAAACTATTATTGTAATGTTCTGCATTTATTTTGGGGGTTTTTACCATTAAAAAAAATTTATATCTCACCAACCCACCGCCATTGACAACTGTACGTTCAATCATTGCTATATAAAGACTCCTGTTACTTTCCATACATTGATATGATAAAGTAAAAAGTAGATAACCTGGCTAGGTAGGTATTAATTATTTAATATACCCTTACACTTTGTAGATCGGGGGGCTAGATAGTGTGGGCCTGGGTGGTGTGGGGGCCCTAGGTTACAAGGGGGACTTTGGTAGTGCGGAGGCCCTGAGCCATCTGGGCTGACCTATGCATCACTTTAGAATAGGGACCCTTATTCCGCATCTGTTTTCACACTGTTCAGGGTTTGTTCACACAGTGTGTCTGGAGCTTATACACATTGTATTCTGCCACTTACTACTTACTAATTAACAGAAATATAGGCTTACTGGTCCTTACTAAGGTTATATTAGTAATACATCCCTAATTGGGCATGAACAAGACATTTGTGAATACATGCTTAACAACTGTCTTATTTTGCTTAGTACATGTCTTACAAGTTACTTACACAGGCATTAATATTGTATGTATTAGTGCTAATAGATGTATCCCTAAAATAAAGTATTACCCCATTTTCTTATTAGAAATCTTGCAGGTTAAACATTTATCTCTGGGAAGAATAGCCTACAACAAAGTTTAGTGGGCATATTCTTTCGCTCTCAAGTTAGAAGCGCTGGAGCGCAAATTTGGAGAGCTGACGTGCATGCTTTTTTCGAGCGCTTAAAAAATACCACTGTTTATGTAGGCTATGCACGCTTAACACACGTTTCACTATGGTGTAATTGGGGCACTAGTGGCATCTGGGTGCTTCAAGTTTGACTATATCTACAGGCCAGAGATGAAACAAATAGCATCTACAACAAATAGCTGAACAAACAGCATCTACAAATCTTGGTTAAGGAAGGGGACATATTTGAAGGTTTGCGTGATGCATGAACCGCAAATACACACTTCTGTTATTACGGCACATATGCAAATGCAATCAAGTGGGAAGGATAGGCATAAATAATCACATTGAAATGTTGACTCTTTACAAATGTTGAATCGGTTTATACGTTAAATTACAGCACATAAACAGTACATTGATCTTTTACTCCTCACATAGCGCGCTGTGAGAAGGTGCTCTTCCGTCTCACTGTTTTAATGACACTTGACATGTACTGTGGACAAATAGCCATCTCGTTTCATGAGCGTTCAGCGCACAGTGGCTCTTTGCGAGCTGAAGACACACATACGCACACACACACGACACACACGACACAAGTCGGATCCTACAATTGAACATTTATTTGAGACCATGGTGGCAGAGTGAGGTACCCACTCGCGCTACATTCCGTTAGAACACTTTGTTTCCCTCCGCTCGTCATCACTGTTGAATCGGAAGCGCGCACCGGTTTGACAGCTACTCCATCTATTGTGACTGTGGGGGGCAGGGGAAACGTTTGAACATGTGGACTCTAAATTCATTGTCATCGTACAATCTTCACAATGTGTGCTAACGGTGTAATGTTTGGGATGTGGGACGTGCTGGGGCAACAGCAGTGTTTGTATTTTTGTCATTTTGTTGGGGTCAGCTCTATGTTCCCACAGCCCATTGGTTCCACAGCCCATTGGTCCCACAGCCCAAATGGTCCCAGCTTTTTCCTGCTGCTCCATGTTCCAACAGTTTTAAGAAATTATTCAAACATAAGTCCTATGCTCTACAAATCCATGTTCCCACATTTCCAAGTAAACTAAGAGAACCAATAGGCCTAAGAATGATGTTAAAATCGTAGTGATGTGGGACCAATGGGCTGTGGGCCAATGGGCTGTGGGAACATAGGCACGCTCCCATTTTGTTTCATGTTATTTTTGTGGTACCTGATAGTTGTGAACGTAAACTGTGTAGCCTTTGTAAGGTGTCGGAGGTTGGTCGGACCAATCATCCGATTTAGGTCAATGATTACGTTAATTCCCCTGGTATGAGGGGCGAGGTCTATGTAAACCAGCCATGGTCTGTGCTCGAGAGAGAGCGTCAGAAGCAGTTGTAACAGGTGAACAGCTGGGGGGTGTAAGTCCGAACCTTCGGCCCATGACATTTGTTTCATCTAGCTAAAATAACTAAAATATGTTGAATATTTTGTGTGTGTTATAATAATAATAATAATAATAATAATAGTGCTGTCAAAATTATCGCG
>NC_085869.1:107598-132598 GCF_034702125.1 Engraulis encrasicolus | reverse complement strand
TTTCATTCTTCTACACTTTACTTTTATGTCCCTGGATTTCTGGAGCGTCTTTTCTATGCCCCATGGTCGCTATAGAGGAATACCTAGGCCTTGGCTGGTGCGAGTCAAGCGGCAAATAAACGATAGCGTCAGTCAAATGAATTTCAAAAAATGAATAAACAAATATTACGAATTGAAAATCGATTGTTGTTGACAAAAATGTTGTCAATTTTTCAAATACTATTATCAGTAACTTTCTTTACTGTAAATTCACATACAGAAAGTAATGGCCATATATTACAGGTTTCTCATTGGTTCCGCTCATTTGTCAAAACAGAGATAACATTCTCAAAATAACATGGACAGATCCCAAAACAACTAGCAATTGCTCAAAACAGAATGTCGTTTGAAAAAATGTCAAGAAATTAGCTAAATAACAGAGGAAACTGTACTATACACGGTTATAAAATTATTTTCTATGAACTAGTAAAGTTACAATATCATTTGGCCTGTCACAGTTTTTCTCGATTGGCTAATTTCTTGAAACCGCGATGACATTTCTATACATTTTATGTCATTTGGGTAAACATTCTTACACTTCTGCACAACAGTTCAGATAACTAGCTAAATGTTATATACCTCCCAAAACAGCTTATTCTTGCATCAGCACTAAACCTTCTCCCACATAAATAGTCAGTACCATAAAAATGGCATATATCCTTCTCAATTGGTTTGGCTCATTTTCATTCATTTAGTCATTCTGTGAAAATAAAGTGGATGGTTCAGCATAACGCCATGGATCCTCATTACTTGCTCATATCACTCCAAAAACAGTTTACCCGTGTGTCGAAACTAAATTCCTTCCACAGAATACTGTTTGAAAAAATGTCAAGAAATTAGCCAAATAACAGAGGAAACTGTATACACGGATGTAAAATTATTTTCTACAAACTAGTAAACTTACAATACCATCTGGTCTGTTGAACACTGTCATGAATTTACTGTTTACAGCAAAGGAATTCTTGAAACATTATGTCCTAGACTGTTTTGACAATTGTGTAAGACTATTTTGTTTATGATGACTTACACAATGAAATCATGCTGACAGCTTTTGGAGAGGGCAACCATTAGAGTGAGAATTGTCTAATTCGTTTAGATAAGACAGGTCAATTTATTTGGAAAATGTGCTAAATGTATGCTCAATGTGTCAACTGTAGGGTACTTGTATAAAGCCATCTGCCGAGATGTACTAAACATTTGAGACATGTACAAAGCATTTGAAATTTGATGAAAGCAATGAAAAATGCCATTCTGTTGTGGGATATTGTCAGTTGGTTTGGAGATTTGTCCATGTTGGTTTGAGAATGTCATCTCAATTTTGAGGAATTAGCCAAACCAATCGAGAAAAAGTGTAAACACTGTCATGAATTTACCGTTTAATGAAATTCTTAAAATAGTATGTCCTGGACTGTTTTGATAATTGTGTACACTGCTTTGCATATGATGACTTACACAATGAAATCATGCTGACAGCTTTTGGAGAGGGACGCCATTACACAGATAATTGTCTAATTCGTTTAAATAAGCAAGATCAGTTTATTTGGAAAATGTGCTGGACATGTACAAAACATTTGATATCTGATGAAAGCAATGAAAAATGCCATTCTGTCTTGGGAAATTGCAAGTTGGTTTGGGGATTTGTCCGTGTTGTTTTGAGAATGTCATCTCAGTTTTGAGAAATTAGTCAAACCAATCGAGAAAAAACTGTAAATTAAAAGTTATGTCTGCATAGAATGTCGTGTCATACGTGACAGAATTTTTTTTTTTTGAATAAGCAAAGTATTGCCAAATTTAATCTTTTCACATTTACTAAATTCTAAACTAATATTTACTAGTATGACCAAATTATAATAGATTTCAGAGCTAAAAATGTCTATTTAAATTCAAAATGGCAGACCTCGGAGAAGATTTCCCGTTTCATGAATAAAAACAACATTTTTCCCAGTCATAATGAATGCTTATAATTCAATGGTGGTGGTAAGTATTATTTGTAAGGTAATATTTGTGAACAGGCAGCATGTATTCTGGAAATAAACTACTGAACATTTTACACAGTCCATCTTTTAACTTCAGTAATCAATTACACAAATTGTACAAATTCTATCCAAATGGCTTAACAAACAAAATAACAAGCTACTGTAAGGACACAGAATGATGTTTCTGCATGAAAAAGTGGATCTATTTATACTTAAACAGTATAGGAGTGATTCTACGATTCCCCTACGCTTTTGGCAAAAGCAAAATGTCAATTATCAGTATTTTTTTCAACTAAATGACCTAGATGTTTACATAGTGTATATATTTAAGTTTCCAAACAAACAAACACATTGCCAAGCTTAATCTTAAATCATTTGATAAATACTCTAATGAAAGCGAACATTTGCTTAATTATTTTGTCAACAGTGTTATGGACAAATACTATGTCATTTCAAACATATATAAAAATACTAGAGTTGAAACAATATATGTTTGAAAGTGCTTATGTCCCTTAGCAGTAATGTTGTCATTAATCTGTGCAACTGATATAGAAAATGTGATTGTTGAGCTTCATAAGTAGGATTTTATGAGTCACTGTGATACAGACTGACACATTTTTCATCCCTGTAACGTCTGATTTGAATATAGTCACCCTCCTTACACAAGACTTCCCCCTCCAGATATAATCCCTAGTGTATGTTCATAGGATTTTTCCAACACATAAGGGATCAATAGCGCAAAAACACTTTCAAAACAGTCAACGGTGTTACTCAACTGTGTTACGGTCAACAGTGCAGGGGAACAAGTCGGCACTTTTTTAGGAGAAAAAAACAGAGCAGACAAACCCATCTCCCTAGAACACAAATTATTTAGTTTGTTTGTCTGTCAATATGGATATAAATTGGCAAAAACATACTCCTCCTCAACTGTCATCAGTGTTGCCAGATTGGGCTGGTTCCCGCCCAATTGGGCTGCTTAGGATGGCCGTGTGCGGGTAAAAATGGCATCTATCAGAAAAACCTTCCCACTGCCATATAAATCAATAGAATTGGGCGGGTTTTTAGGGCGGATTTTGATCATTTTTTGGGCTGAAAATCATCAGCCTCATCTGGCAACCCTGACTGTCATACTTAATTGTAACACCATTGACGGTAACACCGTTGACATTTCAGCCATTTTTATGGTGTTGTGCTAACTGAGGACCTCAGAAGTTCCACCTTACAACACCTTAATCAATTAATGTATTTGTATGCTTTATCTGTGTTTTTCTACATGTGATGTCTAATTCAGATTCTTATGAATATGTTGATAACAGAGTTGACAGGCAATTTTCCCGCTATGAGAACATGAAAAAGAATGGATTAAATTATGAAAGGATGGAGCTCAAAATTTACCAAAAAGTCTTCCCGTATCCTGCCAAAGAGGTTATGACATCACGTGATGTTATTCGTATGGCCTAAGACCAAACCATTACTGATTTATGAGGTTTCAGACTGTGACACGGTTCACACAGTTTTCGTGGACACACACAAAATGGCAAATGTAATGTATAACGGAAAGGACAGTGGTCTTTCTGACAGTTTTGTCATATTGTGATGATTACTGTGAATCAACATTTGCAATCGTCCTGGGCAAAACAAGTTTCTTTACATGCTAATATGAAGACTGAATCTGACATTTGGAAAACAGGACGGCATGAAAACGCCCAAAACCAGTATTAAATATTCATTCTTGCTGAGGGAAATAATGCTATGTCTACACGTTCTGTATTATATGAAAGATAAATGTTTTCTAATGTCCAAAACATCATTGGATGCAGTTAATAGTTAGTGGAATTGCCAAATAAAATCCACGGACTTAAAAGTGTAGGCAAATTAGAGAATCACTCATGGGTCATTCCACGCCAAATCAACAAGAGCCCGCACACTTAGGTCTCAAAAAAATCTGAAAATATTACCAAGGGTACCCATGGTACTTAAGAGAAACACTGTAGATTTATTTGAATGTAAGATGTATACTCTCCGTGTTACAGCCAATTTTACTGGGGTAGGGGGGTGCCCATTTTGTTCACAATCTTTTTTTTGTCAAAGTTCACAAGCCCGTAGCTCAATAACTAAACCATGTAGGAAGCTCAAATTTGGCATGCTGGTACATAGATAGGAATAGTTTGTTGCTAAACTGTCAGTTTTGGTCTGTATGATCCTGCATCGTCATAGCATTCCCTCAAAGATGATACAAATTGTACTGGAGTTTTTGGCTGTGCTCTGTTTAGGCCTTCAGAAGACATATTTGTGCCCAACATAGCCTCTTGATTTTTTTCCCTTGTAGAGACAAGTAAGAACACTCTCATAAAAAGCTATAAATAGAAAGAAAACCCCATCAGTGTTTCACCAGAAGACCTCACAATTCTGACAAATCATTTTGGGTGTCATTTTCAGAGCTCCAGAACCCCTTGTGGGATTGTCCACATATTTTTATTTTATTTTTTTCTTCATTCTCCATGAATTCTTCTTTTTAAAAATGCCAATGAGACTTGTCTTATGTGATGTTTTCTTTTTTAATTTCCACCCTGAACATGGGCAAAATGGAAAAAGAGAGCAACATGATTTCGATAACATTTAATGTTAAGACTAAATAATCAAATGCAAATTTTGCCCAGACATGATCACCCGAGAGTCCCTGTGCAGGGGTGCAGGTATCCCTTTCAATTTCAATGATTTCAGGAGCGTTCAATGTGGGAGCAGGTTCGCACACCAAAAGAGACAGTAGGTCAGGCACAAAGAGTCATGTTGTTACTTTTTTGACCAGCAGATGGCAGCGGAAGAAACGCATAGAAAACATATTGCTCTCAATGTGCATGCTGCCCATGTTCAGATTGGAAATTAAAAAAGAAAACGTCACATAAGACAAGTCTCATTGGCATTTTTAAAAAGAAGAATTCATGGAGAATGAAGAAAAAAATAAAATAAAAATCTGTGGACAATCCCACAAGGGGTTCTGGAGCTCTGAAAATGACACCCAAAATGATTTGTCAGAATTGTGAGGTCTTCTGGTGAAACACTGATGGGGTTTCCTTTCTATTTATAGCTTTTTATGAGAGTGTTCCTACTTGTCTCTACAAGGGAAAAAAATCAAGAGGCTATGTTGGGCACAAATATGTCTTCTGAAGGCCTAAACAGAGCACAGCCAAAAACTCCAATACAATTTGTATCATCTTTGAGGGAATGCTATGACGATGCAGGATCATACAGACCAAAACTGACAGTTTAGCAACAAACTATTCATATCTATGTACCAGCATGCCAAATTTGAGCTTCCTACATGGTTTAGTTATTGAGCTACGGGCTTGTGAACTTTGACAAAAAAAAGAGTGTGAACAAAATGGGCACCCCCCTCCCCCAGTAAAATTGGCTGTAACACGGAGAGTATACATCTTACATTCAAATAAATGTACAGTGTTTCTCTTAAAGGGACAGTTTGGTCAATTTCAACATGCAGTTGTATTGCTCACGCTACCCTTGACTTGTCAGTACCTGGTGATGCCACATTTTTCGGCTCAGCCCTTTCCGAGATATGAGCAATTCTAATGGGGGCAGCGTTTGTTTACATTTTTAAAAAATGAAACATAGGCCAACTCCAAATATTTTCCCAAAAGGTATTGCTGTTTGCTAGTTGTCTGCTGATGTTTTATAACCTTTTGGATGTTTTTGGGAATAAATAAAAATGTTTTTTTGAAATGTAAACAAAGAGCTGCCCCCATTACAATGACCAGGATCTCGGAAACGGCTGAAGAAGAAGAAAAAAAAATCTCTGGCACTGACAAGTCCAGGGTAGTGTGAGCATTACAACTGCATGTTGAAATTGACCAAACTGTCCCTTTAAGTACCATGGGTACACTTGGTAATATTTTCAGAATTTTTTGAGACCTAAGTGCGCGGGCTCTTGTTGATTTGGCGTGGAATGACCCTCATAGGATTATGTAATGTATGGATTAGGACCCCCCCCCCCACACACACACACACACACACACACACATTTAGATTTTCCTGCACTACAAATATGTCTTCTTTTTTCTTTCTTTTTTGTACTCTCTTCTTTACTTGGGCTGATACCTGCCTTGGGCTGAATGTAGCCTTTAACCCTTGTGTTGTGTAAGCTGCATACACCTGTGGTGTTCGGGTCATTTTTGACCCGTGATAACAGAACTCAGCCATAAAATACCCAAAAACACTAGTTATCATCAAATATTGTTTTTCATCTCATGGCTAACTTGGTATGTATTCATATCCATGGAAATATTACTTTATGTATTCATCTTTTTGACTTTACTGGTCTTTTATCTTACATTATGCAAATCGTTTTTGATGACCAAAACTATCAAAATCTGCATAAATTCACTATTAATACCTCCTAAAGTGATACAATTAGTGATTCTGTTGTCCATGTATTACAGCTGATATGAAAGTACAACAACCTCCAAATTTATTTTATTGGTTTTTCTCTAATATTGAAAAATATCATCAATAGTGGCATTTGTGGTGTTGAGGTCCAAACCAACCCAAAGAGATTTATAGCAGGATAAAGGCCAAATGTCAACTAAATTAGTTTTTCAGTGCATAAAATCAATGTTTAAATATGTTGACTTGGTGTTTTTCAATATTTATATGATTTTAGTGTGGTAAATATACAAAATAACAATTCTGTCCGAGTCACAGCTATTCCACCAATCTAATGCAAAGATATTGGAAATGAACACATCAATTAACATGAAAAAAGTCACACTATTCATCTGAATCCCCTATGCCATGAACATGGACCATTATGACATTGCCACATCAACTTTATGGAAAGTATAAGACCAGTTCTACATGTTTGGGTGCCATTATGAATTTTTGATACGTTTTTTGGAAAAAATAATGTGCAAAAATGTATTTTGCAAACAAATGTGCAATAAATCTCATTATATAATGCAGAAATGGATTCCCTGACCATGAAAGCATACGAGTAGACACCAGAAATACATCTGTACTCCTTTCACAACAGGAGATATGACGTATTGTAGTGTATGGGACTGTCCGGCGGCCATATTGGATTTGGAATATGAAAAAGCTGGCAAAAAAAAAATCAGGCAAGAAATATATTTTCCTCACCATAAATCACCAAACTAAAGACAAGGGGCAACCAACAGCTTTTCAGAAATGCATACAACAGCCAAAAATCTATGCCGGGTCAATTTTGACCCTGAACACCACAGATGTAACTTTTTTTTTTTTGGACCTTTAAAATTTACTAAAATGATAAAACATATTTTTTGTGTGTTGCAATGATTGTGACTGAGGATTAGATGAAGCCTTATTCCAAAAAAATAAAGGACAGTGTGTTTTTTTCACACTAAAACTTTAAAATGGGTAAAAAATGACCCGAACACAACATAAGGGATATAAGAGTGTGCTATATATGGTCAATGATGTGTGTAATACCTGTGTGTAATGTCTTCTGTATTTATGTATGTATGTATACTACTTGATACCTTAATTTCCCCCTGGGATCAATACATGATACTCTACTCTACTCTACTCTACTCTACTCTACTCTACTTTTTAATATGATCAATGCATGTGCAGTAAGCTTTACGAATGTATTTCTTCCTTTCTCTTGGCACATATTGGCTCATTTTACCTGTCTCTGTTCATGTTTTGTTTATCACCTTCGAAAAAAAAAAGACTTCAATATGGAATGAAATGTGATCAGAAGAAAACTGTTGGCTAACAATTATTCACTCATTCTTAAAGGTTCTATTTTTTGTTATCTTTTCTGAAGATGTGATAAACTGTCTAAAGCCATGCTAGAGCACTGAACTCTGTGAAAACGGAACGTTAAATATTTCCAATCCCTGCAGAAATACAACGTTCAACCACAATGTGATACTGAATGACTCACCTGAGTTCATGTCTAGCATGCCTTTGTTGGGTGACCCAGCAGGAGTGCTGTCGGTCCTCTGTGGTGCCGATATGGTGCACTGCAGGCAGTCTCACATTCTGCAATACTGCAGACAGTAGAAACTTCAGATCAGTGGAGCTCCTTCCTCGTTGGCAGTGATGTCACACTATCTATTATGACAGTCCTGGCAACAGGTGTGTTCAATTTATGATCATGTGTGCTCCACCCACTGTCTATTGTGCCCTGTGTGATTGGGCCATGAAAGGCAGGTGTGGCTTAGAAGCTCTATTGGCATGGCATTGGCTCATATGGTGGGATGTGGCTCCTCCCACTTACTGTACTCCTCCTTGTGATTGGGTCATGAGGTGGTGTGGGTGTGGTCAGGCCGCCTTTATTGGGAGGGACAAGGAGGCTTTCAAACTCTGCTGTTTTGAGGATTTTTGACCATTAGATATTATTTATATCACCCTATGATTTACTCAGATATGTGTTACTGACACTGTACACATGCTATTACTTAATACATCATTTCAAACGCATTGATACGTGTGATCACCTTTTATGTTGTTGATGCCAATGAGTTAGCGGAAGACAGTCCACTAGACCGACTGCTTTTAACATCCATGCTCTTGTTAACAGAACGCTGGTGACCATAAAATACATACTACAGAGAATACAAATGCAAATGCAAAAGTGTTCAATGTCCAAGTGAGGAGCTCTTTTCCAAAATGAGATATGTCCACTTTATAGAATGTTGGGAAATTGACATTTTTGTATTGGGAATTCCACATTACATTTTATAGAGCTTTTAAAAGTCTGTTCTCAAACATTTGAATGGCAAGAATTCACATATAGATGATATGACTTCTTAACAGTCAATTCCAATATTAAAATGCATTAAGTAAAACATGGTGAATATAACATTTTGGAAAAGACCTTTTCAAGTCCAGTTGCCATTTTGCGCTGGCTTGATCAGGGTCATGCATCATAGTAGCCTTTATTCGTCCCAGTATGGGCAATTGTTGTGCTTAAACTCAATCAGGAACATACAAAGTCTTGAATTTAAAATGCCATACTTAGTGTGTCTGGATGAACTCACATTACCTATTGTTGTTTTTCTCATTCGCATCGCCTGCCCTTGGCAAGGCGGAAGAAGGAAAGTAAAAATCTACCCATTGCAGCCTTAAGGCATTCACAAACAGGTATCATGTTAAATTTATGTTTGTCAACCCAGTCAGAACAATTCATGCATTACTTAAAGTTTGCTTCCTTGTACTTTTCTCCAAAAAAAAACCTGCCATCTTTCATGACACTAATGCAATGCTTGCTATGCTGGAATTCATCCCCTGGGCTCTGGGTTGTGCTGTTGGTCCTATATGGATACTACAAGTTTGCTTCCTTCTACTTCTCATGAAAACTCATCTCCTTTGCTGCCACTGATGTGATGCCTATATGCTGGAATTCATCCCCAGGGCTCTGACTGGTACAAGACCAGGTTTCTTATGCACATTCCCAACATGAAGCACTAGCAGAGAGATTAAAGGGACACCGTGCAGGAAATGGTCAAAAAAGGTACAGCAACTATGCTGCTCATTGAAACTGTGCTGCCTATTGCTATATTTGATCTTTATGTAGCAGAGTTACTAAGATTAGACTTTTAAGTAATTAGGTTTTAAAAAGGTGACTACGCCAGTCTCGTTAAAGGGTGAGACAACCCAGATGTTAAAAACACAATTTTCCCCGACAGGTTCTAGATGACAAAGGATGACACAGCTGTTGCACATACAATAGTTTTTATTTTCTTCTGCTTTCAGTCTTATTTGTATTCAAAATGTGCAGGCAGTTCACTTGAGTTCATATACACAAACAGTTTTAACTGAAGTCAATACAGATATATATATCGTGAAACAGTGACGGCTGAAGTGCAAGAGCACTGAGTAGGCTAGTACAGGTAATTTACTGAGCGTGTTACCTACACACTGCACTGTGAATGCTAAAGATCACTGCAATCAAAACTGTACACACAAAACATAAATCAAAATAAACAAAAGTAGTCACAGCACACTGGAATGATTCACAGTGAAGAGGTAGCCTATGTTTATCAAATCAGGCCTCTTGGCAGAGAGGGTTTACTATACCACTCAAGGGATCTACACCTCACCAATAAGTTTACACGATGATGCTACTAATCTCAACCGGCCAGTCCCCAATCACTCATCCCTTGCCTAAGGGGTGGGTGATTGGAGCTGACCGTGTCAGACCGTATGGCTGAAAGACGAAGGCGTCGCGCGCCTGTGCAACAACAACCTGCCACAACTAAGAGAGCTCGTGGTGGTAAAAGGCAAAATAACAAACACAAACACCGGGAAAAGACGGCGGCGTCCCCCCACCCCAGCCCATTGACAATATGTGCTCAACCTAGAAAGCACAAGAGAGACTGGGTTAATGCCAGGGAAATGCCATTATCAATGTGCAAGGTGTGGCGTGAAAGCCACAGGCACAGAGTGACGGTAAATTAGAAATTACCTTAAGTTGCAACTGGGAAGCACCGAACCGAGCCTGGAAGTCTACGGTTGACCCTCGCTTCACCATGTAATGCTGCAGTGAAACAACATCACGTTAGCCACAGCACCACACATTTTAATAAACCGTCTTCTTACACAGTTTTCTTTAAGTTTTAATCTTGTTGGTTGGATTTTAGACTTTTTAATTAATCGAACACAGAAAGTTAGGGTGAATGGAGTTATGTCCAGTCAGCTTTCCTCCTCCACAGGCTCGCCACAAGGGTGCGCACTCTCACCCCTCCTGTTTATCCTGTATACAAACATGTGTCAGAGTAAATATGCCAATAGAACCATCATCAAATATGCCGATGACTCTGTTATTGTAAGTTTGTTACAGAAAGAGGAAAGAGGTCATGGACCGATAATTGAAGACTTTGTCCAGTGGTGTGACGAATCACACCTTAAACTGAATATATCCAAAACTAAGGATATGCACCTTGATTTTGGGAAAAAATCAAGGTATGTGGCCACTAATATGAAAGGTCAACTAGTGGAAAAAGTTAATTCGTACAAATACTTAGGGACCATCATTGACTCCAAATTAAATTTCCAGGACAATTGTGAAGCTGTATGCAAAAAAGGTCAACAGCGTTTACACTGCTTGAGGAAGCTTTGCCAGTTTAATGTTGATAAGTCCATGATGATTTTGTTTTATCGTTCTTTTATTGAATCAATTTTGGCTTTTTCTTTAGCTTCATGGTTTGGCAATGTCCCCCTTACACACAAGAACCGCCTATACCAAATTGTTAAGTGGTCAAGTAAACTGATTGGTGAACCACAGCTGCACCCTTCTTCCCTGTATGCAAAGCAACTACAGCGGATAGCAATGGCTATCCTAGATGATAGCCGACACCCTTTGCATAGTGAGTTCCAGTACCTCCCCTCTGGACGGAGGCTGGTAGTTCCTGGTTGCAGAACCAATAGGTTCAAAAGCAGTTTTGTCCCAGCTGCAATTACTTTGCTAAACAAGATAAAATAAAAAAATGTATTTGAAAAAAATGCTCTTTGCACTTTAGCTGCACCAGGAGTGTGGTGTCACTTCTGCCATGGTGCCACCCCACCCCCCCCCCCCCCTTGTGTCTATATGTTGTATGTGTATTTTCAGTCAAATGTCAAACATTTTTATTTATTTCCTTGTGAAGCCTACATGTGTTTTTTAGACTCCATGTTTATGTGTCATGTGTCTTGTGGTTCTGATGTAAGGACAGCCATCTTCTCTTTTATACTGCAAACCCAGTTTACCTTCGGGTACCAATAAAGTTGAACTGAACTGAACTGTCACAAACTTCGAGCCGGTTAGGCTACATGCGGCAACCTGGCGTCCGCATTTCAGCTGCGCTCTAGTACGCGCTCCAGTATGGGTCCAAAACCCAACACGCCAACATCACCTACTGCACCCAGCGTACAGGGCTTCCCAAAGCGCCAACCGGTACCGAGGTTAGCCACACCTGGCTAACAGCCAACACAGTAGGCAATTTATACTAACCGGAAGGGCTCCGCCCTCGCCCACACGGGCAGCTGTTTTCAATTACAACATTCACACTAACAGGAGACCTAGTCCAACCTGTTACATTCGCCCCAGCTTTGAATCGGTACCGTCCCGGTGCCGCACTATAGCTCACCCTATGATGGGGACACACACACACGCACACGCACACACACACGCTTAAAAACTGAATTTGACTACAAATGACTACAAAATGACTACAAGAACAACAAAGGGAAAACAACCCGAGGGCCCTCCGAGAGGCGGGATGGAAGATGGGCCCACTAGGACAGAGCACACGGCAACAAAACAGAACGGTTAACAACAATGCGAAGTTCCTCCGGACATGTAGATGCGGGTGGCAGAAGGTGAACACTTAGAGGCTTGCATATCCATCAAGGGCAGACAACGTGCAGCAGTCATCCTGGACAGCACAATCACACTGCTTCAGCAGGTCAGACGAAAGGGACCCAAAGCCAGGGAGAAAACCACAGTGCTGAAGGACCCAGCATTGCAGGAAGGGCAGCTGTAGAGGAGAGTGGGCAAGATGCAGCAAGTCTGGACAGTGGACACACAGTCTCCACCGCAGCCACACAACCAAGAAGCAGCCCCAAGCAGCTAGAACAGCGCCGCAAAATCAAGTGGCCAAAGCCGAAAGAATGGGAGGTCTGGAGCAATCTGGACAGAGATCTGAGTGGCATCCTGGATAATGCCCTGGGAGGGAGAGTGGCAAACTAATGGCATTCAGCAACATCTACTCCCAGGAATGCAAAGACCGGTTTGGAGAAGGCGCAGTGAAGAGAACCTTAGTCCCAGCCCAGAAAGGACAGAGAGAGAAGCACATCGAGAAGCTCCAATGCAACAGGCGTCAGCTACAGAAAAGGTGGAGGAAAGCAACCCCAGAGGAAAAAACAGGTCTCAAGCTCCTGTGGGATGATCTGAAACAGATGCTCGCAAAGCTTCGCCGTGCAGACCGTATCAGGAGGCGTAGGAAGAGAAAGGAGAAGGAGAGGAAAACCTTTTTCAAAGCCCCTTTAAGGTATGCGAGGCAGCTACTCGATGAGAAGCGAAGCGGCAAGCTGGACATTTCCAAAGAAGATCTGGAAAGATTTGCCAGGAATAACTACACCGACGGAGCCAGAGAGAGACCACTGGGTTCCCCAGGCTACGTACCCCGTCCACCTCCACCAGGCATCGCCTTTGATACCTCTCCGCCAAGGCAAAGCGAGATTGCAGAAGTCCTCAGGAAAGCGAGGTCAGGCTCAGCACCTGGACCCAACGGCCTGACCTACAACTCCTTCAAAAACTGTCCACAAGTGACGGCAATACTGTGGAAGCTCATGAGGGTGGTCTGGAAGAAGGGGCCCATCTCAACTGAGTGGCAACAGGCGGTTGGTTTCTTCATACCCAAAGAGTTGAACTCCACTACCATCTGCCAGTTTAGAAGCATCGCACTTCTGAATGTGGAAGGGAAATTGTTCCTCTCAGTCCTTGCAAGGAGAATGACCAACTTCTTGAAGGCCAATGGGGCACCTAAGTCACGCCCTCTACTTCCTGGTTCATGGGGCAGAGGGAGTCAAAAAATGATTCCTGGGCTTGAAAATGAGTGATTTTTGGATTTGTGGTGCATTGGTGGAGATTCAAGGTTTGGATTGGTGTCAAAAAAACACTCATTTTCAAGCGCAGTAATTATTTTTTGACTCTCCCTGCCCCATGAACCAGGAAGTAGAGGGTGTGACTTAGGTGCCCCATGGGTACGTAGACACAAGTTGTCAGAAGGCGGGAATTCCAGGTATCCCAGGATGCATTGAGCACTCAGCCATGATCTGGGACCAAATACAGCGAGCTAAGAGGGAGCAGAGTGAACTTCATGCGGTATGGCTTGACCTGGCTAACGCGTATGGCTCAAACTGATTGACTTCACCTTGGAATTCTTCAATGTCCCAACCTCTATCAGGACCCTCATAGCTAAGTACTTTTACATGTGCTTTGCCCTTGAAGGCTTCACGACTGGGTGGCAACAACTGGAGGTTGGAATTGCAATGAGCTACGTGATTTCGGCAATTCTCTTTGTCGCCGCCTTTGAGATTATTGTCCGTGGATCAAGACAGGTTTTGGGAGGCGTGAAGCTACCATCCGGGGAAAGGCTTTTTTTTATTATTATTATTTTATTTTATTTTTTTTAATTGAGAAAAGGATCTGATACAAAAAATATAATTACGTTTACAGATAACATCTATACATCCACAACCTAAATGTAGTATGATTTTCATTAAATGTTGTGGAAGTATAAAGACACACAAACATAATATACATAAAAATAAACTAGAGATGATTACGGATGTTATACATCGCACATTTTAAACGTGTATTAATTGCATTAGGGCACATTGAATGATCAATTGAAGATAAGTATTGTTTTAAGTCCTTCTTAAAAATGAAAAAAAAGGTTTTCTTTTTTGGATTTTACATTTGTGAATAAAAAATTTAGCCAAAAATAGAAATTCATAAGATAGTCCCGTTTTGTGATAGTGTTTGTGTCCTCTGGAGCACCAAAATACATGACCTCCATGGTCAGTGTAAAGTCTTTGTCAATACATTCATTAATAAAGTCAGTCAAAAAGAACCAGAACACTTTTGAGTAGTTGCAGCTCCAAAATAAATGTTCCACAGTTTCAGGGTGAGAGAGACAGAAAGAGCATTCAGGAGAAATGGGGGAGAATATTGACAGCCTATGGTTACAAGGGTAACATCTATGTATAATCTTGAGAGAGACTTCAGCTACTTTATTTGTGATCATAAATTGTTTCCTGAGTGACCAAAATCTTAACCAATTGATATTTTCAAACTTATTATTCCAGTAACTAACACAAGCAGGGGTGGAACTATTATGTGTCACCGGGGAAAGGCTTCCAGCTCTGAGAAGTTACATGGATAATGTAACGAGCGTGCTACAGAGAGCCCAATGTACAGCAAGACTCCTCAAGCGCTTAGATGAGCTCAGTGAATGGGCAAGGATGACACGAGTCACTATCCAGCCACTCAGGAGACTACACACACACACACACACACACACACACACACACACACACACACACACACACACACACACACACACACACACACACACACACACACACACACACACACACACACACACACACACACACACACACACACACACACGTTAGAGGCTGCTCACACACCTGACACGAGTCACTATCCAGCCACTCAGGAGTCTACACACACACACACACACACACACACACACACACACACACACACACACACACACACACACACACACACACACACACACACACACACACACACACACACACACACACACACACACACACACGTTAGAGGCTGCTCACACACCTGACACGAGTCACTATCAAGCCGACCGGACCGCGTTCATGGCAGGTGGCTAGAACTTCCCCCTGCTGTCAGAGCAGCCTATCAGGAGCTTGGGTAGAGTACACCACCAACCTCTCAGACAGGCAGATTGGGGAGGCTGGTGCAGAAGCAGCTTGCACACGGCCTGGCAAGGGTCGACAGCTGCCAAGTCCCTGGAAAACTCACGCTATGGTGCCACCAGTTCACACTATTCCAACGCGTGATGTGGCCCCTTAAGGTGTGCGAAATCCCCACCACCACAGTCAGCAGGTTGGATGGCATTGCCAATTTCAGGAAGTGGTTAAGCCTCCCTCGCTGCAGGGATCTTTGGCAGGAATGCGCTTCAGCTTCGACTGAAGTCTGTGGGCATTGGATACAGACAGGAGAAAGCCCGTCTGGTGTTCGAGCTGAAGGAGTCCCGGGATTGCACTATAAGGGGATTAGCAGTAGCTGTTCGCACAGGGCAAGTGGAAGGCCCTGGCAGAAGTGGACCAGGTGGTTGGCCGGTTGCCACAAAGAGGTCATGGGGAGAGTGCAGGAGGGCCGGGCTGGAGTCTGCAGAAGGGAACCAGTCAAGTTCTGGTCAAAGGCATCAAGGGAGGAGAGGAAGAGAATGATGGTCGAAGAAGTGACACAGGGAGAGTAGGAACAGTACCTCATCAAAGCTGTATCTCAGGGCAGGCAGGGGGCATGGACCAGGTGGGAGGACACCATCCATAGGGTCATGACGTGGCAGGACATTTGGCAAGCCCCACAGGCACGGCTCAGCTTCAGGGTGAGGGCAGCGTATGACACACTCCCTTGCCCCAAGAACTTGTCAACAACGCAGGACTCCAGCACATCGTGTCCGCTTCCAGAGTGGCTGTGAGAAGGAGAACCTTTCCCCTTCTCAGTATCTCACTGCTTTTAAAAACTCTTTGTTTGTGTGCACCATGAACTTGTATGTGACTGTGCTGCTTGCACTGTGTAGCTCACAAGAGACCGTGAGCATGCACATGTTTTCATGCACACTGCAACAAGATGTTGACTGAACTTTGAAATCCACTGTTTCCTGCGTTCCCGGTCAATATTGCTGCACGGAAGCGCGTGCCGTTGTGGCATTAGAACTCCAACTCATGACTTTGGGCAAGGGGAAATGCGGGGATTGAAGTGTGTGTAAATGTCTGGAATTTAAATTGACTGATTTTGTTTTGTGATAGTCTAGTGTAATGTTTTTGACCAATCATGTGTATTCTGTGTTGCCATTGCTTTGTAATGGGTAGATTGAGGCCCATCCCACTGATGTGAGTGGGCACAAAAAGAGTCAGCTGTGTGACTAGCGAGGTCGTTGACTGCAGTGTCTGCTGCTGTTGAGAGAAAGCACGTGTGAGTGAAATTTAGGCTGCTGTGCTATTGTGAAGTTTTGTTTGAGTTTTGATTTTGGATCTTTTTTGGCCAGTGATTTGTCTGCAGTTTTGGTTAGGTTGATTTTGCCCTCGTGCACATTTCATTTGGTTATACGTAAAATAAAATGGCGCCTATTTTGATAAAAACACTCAACGTTGTGAAGCCGTGTCTCTCCTCCTCTGGCACTTCATCCACAAAGAACAAGAAGTGGCTACCAGCTACTTCACATATAGTGTGAGAAGGTGCTCTCCCTTCTTTCTGTTTTAAAAGACACTTGGCATGCACTATGAACAGTTGGACATCTCGTTTCATGAGCGCTCAGCGCAAGGTGGCTCTTGGCGAGCTGAAGACGCACACATACGCACACACACACACACACGCGACACAAGTCGGATCTTGCAGCTAACATTTATTTGAGACCATGGTGGCAGAGTGAGGTACCCACTCACGCTACATTCTGTTTGAACACTTCGTTTCTCTCCGCTCGTCATCACTGTTGAATTGGAAGCGTGCACCGGTTTGACAGCTACTCCATCGAATGTGACACTGGGGGGCTGGGGAAATGTTTGAAGATGTGGACTCTGAATGCATTTTCATTATCAAATCTTCACAAGGTGTGCTAACAGTGTAATGTTTGGGATATGGGACATGTGTGCAACAGCGTTATTTTGTTACTTTTGTGTTGTCATTTATTTTTGTTTCATGTTATTTTGTGGTACCTGGCAGTTGTGAATATGTCCGTAAACTATGTAGCCTTTGTAAGGTGTCGGAGGTTGGTCGGACCATGTCAATGGTCGGTCAATGATTAGGTTAATTCCCCTGGTGTGAGGGGCGAGGTCTTATATTAAACCAGGCGTGGTTTGTGCTCGAGAGAGAGAGCGTCAGTAGCAGTTGTAACAGGTCAAAAGCTGTGCTCTGAGATTGTGTAGTAATTTGCAAGTCCTGCTGTTTATCGGATGTAGCAGAGACTGAGCAGTGAACGTGTCAGTTTATAATTCAGAGGTACCAAGTTTATTTTTATTGTTAACGCCGTTTCAGTTTGGTAATTTTCCTTTGGTTGCCCTCGTGCACTGTTTATTTTGAAAATAAATTTGCGCAAACGTTGGAAACAGTTTGGAACTCAGTATCTTCACGCTTCATCTCCTGATCTCCACCCGTGTCGGTAATCCTACAAGTGAGACGCAACATCTTCCTCACAGTGGCACTCTCACAGGTGAGCCTTAGGTGGCGCCACAATCAAGTCCTGAGAAAGCTGGCAGAACACCTGGAGACGAGCAGAGCAACAGCTCCAACAGCCAACCCTCGCGTGTGTCCATCGTCCGGCCTTCAGAAGCCTCAGGGGGAGCACTGCTCACTCCTGGACAGGCGTGGGAGATGCGCACGGACCTGGACAAGCAGCTTGTCATTCCCAGGGAGATTGAGGCCACACTTTGTCATGTGGTCCACAGCTGCCAAGCGGGTCCTCATCATAGAGCTGAGTCCCATGGGAAGAGGGCATACCAGCTGCCCATGAGCTGAAAAGGGCCAAATACACACGTTGGAGTGCAAGGAGGCAGGCTGGGCAGCATCCATCCACCTGAAGGAGGCTGGGTGCAGGGGTTTGTAGGCCGCTCAGCGATGCTCCACAGGAATGCAGGAAGTGGTTGGGAGACGTCCCTACATCAGATTACCAATGACACACCACTTGAACCCCCACCTGGAGATGTACTGGCCAGGGGGCGAGACATCAGAGAAAGGTGGCACCAGCTGACGACCTTGCATTTGACCCGAAGGTCAACGGAGGAGGTGCGACAGGCAGAAGGCCAAGCAGGAAATAACACCATGAGTAAGTCAAGTAGGTTTTTATTGTCAATTTCTTTACATGCACTGGTCTTACAAAGAATTTGAAATTACATTTCTTGCTTTCCCATACAGACATAGACTAATTAAGGTAAGGACATAGACAGTATAGACATAGACAGTACTTATACATGGACTTAAGACAGTATGGACATAGACAGTGCTCATACAGACATTTAAAGTGCAAGACTGGACAACAGAAGACTTGTAGAGGACATACATTAAGAGGTATTTGTTGTGTTTTTGTGCTTTTCCTAAAAAAAAAGTCCTTTATAGCGTTCTGACATGGTAATAGTAGCATTTTGAAGAAAATAAATATAAAAAGGTCTGTCAAGTACACCAGCAGCAGTGTGGTGTGTGTGTGTGTGTGTGTGTGTGTGTGTGTGTGTGTGTGTGTGTGTGTGTGTATGTGTTTAGTGCAGGTAGAAGGTGCGGTGTGCGTCTTGTGTGTGTGTTCGTGTGTCTGTGTGTGTGTGTGTGTGTGTGTGTGTGTGTGTGTGTGTGTGTGTGTGTGTGTGTGTGTGTGTCAGTGTGTGTATGTTTGGGTTTAGTGCAGAAAGTGCAGTGTGCTTGTGTGTGTGTGTGTGTGTGTGTGTGTGTGTGTGTGTGTGTGTGTGTGTGTGTGTGTGTGTGTGTGTGTGTGTGTGTGTGTGTGTGTGTGTGTGTGTGTGTGTGGTGTGTGTGTGTGTGTGTGTGTGTGCATGTTTTGAGTTAGTGCAGGTTGAAAGTTCAGTCACAAGTATAGTAGTGCAGGTGGAATGTTCAGTCGCAGATATGGTGGTGGGGGATGGGGGGGGGGTTGTCAGTGGCCTTGCTGGCTAGAGGCTGACAGTGGGGGGAGAGTGGGTTGAGTGTTCAGCATCTTGATCGCTTGGTGCATTGTGCTGCTCGCCAGCCGGGTGGTACGGGAACGGAGGCGCCTGTACCTCTTTCCAGAGGGCAGGAGGCTGAACAGTTTGTGTGCAGGGTGGCTTGTGTCTTTGATGATCATCAGTGCTTTCCGGGTGAGGCGTGTGGTGTAAATGTCCTGCAGGGAGGGGAGTGGTACTCCAATGATCTTCTTCGCTGTGTTCACAACACGCTGGAGTGTCTTCCTGTTTTTCTCCGTGCAGCTTCCTCCCCACACTGTGATGCAGTTGGACACGACGCTCTCTATGGTTCCTCTGTAGAATGTTGTCATGATGGAGGGTGTAGCACTTGCCTTCTTTAGTTTGCGCAGGAAGTAGAGACGCTGATGGGCCTTCTTCGCCAGTGATGTAGTGTTGGTGGTCCAAGAGAGGTCGTCGCTGATGTGCACTCCAAGGAACTTGGTGCTGCTCACTCTCTCCACAGCATCGCCGTCGATGGTCAGTGGTGGCAGTTGTTTTTGGACCCTTTGGAAGTTGACAACAATCTCCTTGGTCTTGTTGACATTCAGCAGGAGGTTGTTGTCTTTGCACCATCTGGCCAGCAGGTCTACTTCTTCTCTGTAGTGAGTCTCATCGCCCTTGGTGATGAGGCCCACCAGTGTTGTATCATCCGCAAACTTCACTAGATGAACCTGTATACTGAAAAGTCTCAGTGTATCTACCATAGACGTACAGTAGACGTGCCGATTCCACTGGCTTGGAATATCAACGACGTCTTAGCTGTCAACTGTGAAATGATATATGACACCTCGTGCATATCAAGGGTTCTTCACAGAGAGGGCAAAACATGAAGTTATTCAATGGGGAATTCCAGCGGTCTGGCAGGTGCATGTGCAGGAAATAATATTCCAGATAATAGAGGGCCAGGGGCTGCAGCCTGAAGCAGGGGACACCCCACATGCACCATTTAGAGTATGAGGAAGAGATTACAAGGATGCCATGAGTACGGTGTGTGTGTGTGTGTGTTTGTGTGTGTGTGTGTGTGTGCGTTTGTGTGTGTGTGTTTGCGTGCGTGCGTGCGTGCGTGCGTGTGTGTGTNTGTGTGTTAGGCCGAGTGGAAATAAACAGCACTCTAACATTTCCACACCACACAGCGGTGCCGACTGACTCTTGGGGCTCTGGGCCTTTAAGGGTTAGGGGTGAGTCACTGTGGGACAGACACACACAGTAAAAAATTACAAGGATTTCAGAGTAATTTACTGTGAAATCTCAGAGCTAATTACTCTGATGTTCTGGTACACTATGCTACTGCGATGGTCACATGACACACAGCAAATTACTCTACAATCATTGTATCACTTGCCATTTCTCACCTAACTTGCACATCACAGCACACGTCCTTCTAAAATTATTAGCATATTGTGTGCATTTTTCCCCCATAATGTAAAGATAAAAAATAAACTTTCATGTATTTCAGATTCATTGCACACCAACTGAAATATTTCAGGTCTTGTTTTGTTTTAGTATTGATGATTTTGGCATACAGCTCATGAAAAACCGAAATTCCTGTCTCAAAAAATTAGCATATCATGAAAAGGTTGTCTAAACAAGCTGATAACCTAATCATCTGAGTCAACGAATCAAATGTAAACCCTAGTGAAAGCTTCCTGAGACTTTAAAAAGTGTCAGCCTTGTTCATTACTCAAAACCGCAGTCATGGGTTAGATTGCGTTTAACATTGAAGTCAATGGCAGTGGCATTGCATGAGGGTTATCGAAGCCTAGATATCATTGATGCTTAGCTGTCTGTTTTTTGACCTTTGATCTTGTGACATACACACACGCGCGCGCACGCACACACACACGCACATGCACATACTCACACACGCCTTTTAGCCATGGATGGGTAGGGAGAGGTAAGGGTGGGATTCAAACCTACAACCCTCTGGCAGACCAACACCCTACCCATTAGGCCACTGCCACTTACTGCATACAGTGGCTGCAACAGCATATTAGGCCACAGTTACTCAGGCGAAGAACACTTTGAGCTAGAAGCCTGATGATGGTCTCAAATGAAAGTTTACCCGGTGACAGCAGAGTTCCGAAGTTCTTCAAGGCTGCATGTGTGTATGTATGAATGAAAATTATATAACTGGCAGTTAAGCAGGTGAAGTAAGGGCAGTCATGGGTGAGCGGTTAGGGCGTCAGACTTGCATCCCAGAGGTTGCCGGTCGGTGGGGGGAGTAATCAACCAGTGCTCTACCCCATCCTCCTCCATGACTGAGGTACCCTGAGCATGGTACTGTCCCGCCGCACTGCTCCCTATAGTGGCACCATTGAGGGCTACCGCCTTTGCACGGGTTAGGCATTAATGCAATTTCGTTCTGCGCAGTGTGCACTGTTCACTTGTGTGCTGTGGAGTGCTGTGCCGCAATGACAATGGGAGTTGGAGTTTCCCAATGGGCTTTCGCTTTCTTTCACTAAGCAGTCATATCTCCTCAAGTTTTGCACGTTGTCAAACGATACGGACACGCATAAATGTCACAACACTGCTCTCCATGTCAATGCTGAAATCACTTTTCTAGGCCAAATGGTTCAGTCAAAAAAATTCACATCTTTGGCACATGCGATAAGCTGTTCACACACACTTTTCTAAAATGAATGGGCAGCCCCATAGGGGGCTCATGGGAATTTTAACACAGCTCTCTCTTAAACATTTTTAGTTGGCTAATGGTTTTCACACAGTTTGTAGTCAGAGGCAAGACCTCTCTAACAATGCCTTTACCTAGTCGATAGGTGAAGCGGTTCGTTTTATTTTATTAAAAAACCCAGGACAGGCGTCATTGTGATATCATTCTGAACATTCTACCATTCATTTCAATGAGGGTAAAAACAGACCGAAGATGGAGGAAAAACGGGTCTCATTCATACACACACACATGCAGCCTGTAGAACTTTGGAACTCTGCTGTCACCGGGTAAACTTTCATTTGAAACCACCATGAGGCTTCTAGCTCAAAGTGTTCTTGAACAGTGAGACCTTATTTGTGGGGTGCATTTTGACTAATCAAAAGGTCTACAATAAAACACATGGCAAAACGCATGTGCATATCCACACATAATTGTCTTGGGAAAAGTCATATATAGCTGTAACAAGATCCCCTTTGACAAACAGTTGTTGTACCCATATGAAAAAGTCTTATTAAAAACGCATATGGATTATATCTGTTCCATAAGAATATTATAAGGGTCATACAAGGCACAAACCCACATATACAAATCTAACTATTTTTTTATTCATTTTCAGTAATATATGCCATACACAATTTATGTTACTATGGGCTTATATATTTCGTATAAGTAAAAAGATTGGAAAATAGTGCTGTTTTTGGATGAATGCCAATCAGATGTGTGCTGTATTTGTGCCATGTTGTTGTATATGTTACAGTAGGCCCTATGTGTATGCCATATTTAAAGGTGCACCATGCAATATTTGTTGTAGCTTATTTCCAGCTAGGGTGACCACCTGCTAATAAGTCCAAGGGGGGACAAGGGGTATGCTTCGGAGGGACAATGTGGGACAGACCCCCCCACAACCCCCCCCCCCCACACACACACACACACACACACACACACACACACATACACACATTTGTCTTTAGGCAATATAGGCCTATATATAATCAAAGTGACAGTCAAGAAAGACAAATAAAAAATCATGAGTGAAGTTCTTCGTCAGGTTGTTTTTTTTTCCGGGAAGCTTATTTAGACTGTCTAGGCCTGTGTTATATACAAATATTACATTTAAAGTCTCATGCTTCATATAACAAATGTGCAGAATTCATATAAATATTGGTGTCAGAAACTGTTTAAGAAATGTACAAATTAAATCAGGTTTGCATATAATTAAATGTATAAACTTTATAAAATTTATATACGAATATTACATTTCAAGTTGTAAACTTCATATAAACTTAATATAGGAAGTCTGTAAAATCCAACTACGGAACATGTACGGAACATACGTGTGATGGAGTGACCATCACTAGGGTTGTGGGTGTGTTCTGACTAACATGCCAACAAGCCTGGCTCTTTGGTGTAGTGGTCAGGGCCCAGGTTTACTACCCCAGAAGGTCTGGGTTCAAGTCCCAGCTGGGCAACTCTACTCCCCTTCGCTATGAATGGTGTCAGAAGTGGGATGGTACCGTGAGGCCATCGGAAGCGTACCCATGGTGTGTGAGCCGTAATTCCATGTGAGGGACCCCCAGGATTGGTTACCCCTGTGTGAGGGACCTCAGTGATAGGTGAAGCATTGATGATGGGGCACATTGGATGGGAGAAGCATGATGGGCAGTTGCGTGAGGGACACCATGAGTGTGTGAAGCGCACGCGTGCGCTTCCCGAAGGGGAAGGCAATGTGATGGAGTGACCATCACTAGGGTTGTGGGTGTGTTCTGACTAACATGCCAACAAGCCTGGCTCTTTGGTGTAGCGGTCAGAGTCCCACACGTAAATTGAATAAGACTTCAATATGATTTTAACATAAAACGTGCATTATTTCTATAGGAATATAGTTTTCTCCTATGTTTTAGTCAATATAATATAGTATTATGCATTGTTGGCATGTCAAACTCTTATAAGAATTTATACTGCATGCAGTCATGTTATATGGCATGCGTATAAGTTCCATATAGTATTTCTTTTCGAAAAGGGGCCATAATCGACTATCATGATAGACATATATTAGAAAACGTATAAGTGACTCTTGCAAATCTGGCACATTTTTTCTCTACGATTTCATGTTAGGAACATGCATGTTTGCAGTATATGAATCATATAATTCTTTTTCATATGGGTAGACCTGTGAGTAAGTATCAAATGTGTTTCCAAGGCCAAATATATCAGCTAAACTGCTGAAATGTAGTAATTTCCAAGATTTTCTAAAACCACCTGTCAGAAAAAAAGATGTTCAAACCCCTGTAAGTCCTTGGCAGTACATCACAACATCTTCCTGTCACTTCCTGTGGATTCTACAGAGTCTCTACTTTCAACTGATACCAGCCACAGGAACCATTTAAGTAGACATTGTGCAAAACCTCGAAAACACTCAAAAATAGCCCCTAAGGTCAAGGGTTAAAGTCATATACGTAGATTTTTGCAACTCACAGTTTTATGCTCTAAAAGCCAGATAGTCAAGTCTTCAAAATCCTGTGTATATCTGTGAATCATAATAATTTTGTAATAAAAATGTTTTGTTATGTTATAATGGCTATGAAGCCATTGTAGTGATGTTTGGTGTTAGCCATTAGAATGTAATGGAGAAACATTGATGAGTAGAGAGTGCTTGAACAGGAAGATCTGTAAGAATGAGAGGCCAAAAGATCCATCAAAGATTAAATGCAGGGAGCGTCTGCATAATCTACTTTTTACAAATATTAAAACAGTTATACAAACATGTTTGATTAATATGCAATAAACAAGAGATTAAGTTTGACTTTCAGTGGATTAATTCTGATAGATTGCA